>NW_007727418.1:219829-239366 GCF_000696425.1 Galeopterus variegatus | reverse complement strand
ACACACACACACACACACATAAACAGCATGTACAGAAATTAGCAATAGAACCAGGATGCAAGAAGGATATTTACGCAGTTTCTTTATGAATACTGTCCTAAACAGAATTAGCATGAATGACGTTTCCCTTACCCTTTAGAAGCCACTAGGAACAATGCAAGAATTTCAAGAAACCACCCAGGTTTCCATTTTCCATCACTGAAAAGCTTACCCTTTGCGTGCAAATCTCTAGCTGTGGCTGACAGCTGTAAGCCCATTATATTCCAACTGCCATCTGGCAGCGGAGATTCAATCCATTGCTTCAGTCACAGTGGCCTGTCTTCTCCAGCACTGGGAGTTGTACTAAAGTGCATGATTTAAATGTCTTCACTGTCAAATTATTGTTGTTTAGTTCATCCAGATTTTTTTTTAATTGGCAAAAAATGTGCCCTAAAGAGTGTTATTTGTTGCAGGAAAGAAAAGTTTTTGAAAATCAACAGTCGCTCAGAGGTCTCAAATTAGTTTTATTCATAATGCTAGGTTTTCTAAGTGTGAGGTAACAGAATAATAATTACCAAATAAGCCAAGTGCTAAATGTGTAAAAGGCCCAATTCAAACATTTTGGTTGAAAAATGCAGTGTTTTGAATAATTAGAAGTTTATAAAATCCTTGCCTTTTTGCTCATTGCCCTCCCTAGATCGTTTCTCCTTCATTTTGTAGTACATTTGTCAGACAATACTCTGCACCAGACATCATGCAAGGCAGTGGGAATAGAAAGATAAATAAGACACAGTCCTTGCCTTCTAGGAACTAGTAAAAGTAAGACAAGAGCCTTTGATTTATGACATGCTGTAAGTCACTACTCATTGTCACAAAAAGAAAACACAGGTATTTGACAGTGGGGAACCAGGAAAAACATGGCAGGCAACTTTATATAATCGTGCCTGCTTTCTATTAGGTTTCCCTGCTCACCACAGCACGTACCACCAGAGTGGGCCTACAGATAGATGTTCTCCACCTTTTCTTTACCCAGATGTACCTGCAGGATGTGCCACACCCCTATCAGTAACTGCAACTCACTTTGGCAATAACTTTCAAAGGGGGAGGGAGGCGGGCAGTGGGAAAGTAGCAAAGTATCCACAAAACCCTGTGTTTGAAAAAGGCCCAGAGCTGGTTTTGATTGTGCCCTGCATCTCTCTTGAGAATCACTGGTCTACCATGCAGAACTGAACTTTAAGAGGAGGATGAGTTTCCATGTGTGCCCCTTGTATACTTAAGAAAGACAACTGAGAAGCTAACTATGAGCTGTAAGTATGAATCAGTGCATTTGACCTTCCTCACTCCAGGGAACCCCTGCTTCCTATTTGTGAAGAGCAGATTCTTTCTCTTATCTCTTCATATTACTCTCTTAAATAAGTTTTTTGGCTTCAGTATTTTCCTAGGCTTTACAGTGAACAATACAGACAATTTTCAAATGTGGGATTTGGGGATTTTTATCCCACTTCTGAGAGAACTCCAGCAGAGTATCTGGCAAAGCCAAGGACCCCTAAGTTTACATAAGCCAGATCTCTAAGGCTAGTCAGAGAATGAGACTCACTAAGACATAAATAGAGAATGGAAGTCTGAATAAATCAGAGTAAACATACAGATGAAGGACTGAAAAAAAAGAATAGAAGAAGAGGCGGAAGCTATCATAAATTAGTGCATTCATTATTAAATTCTGATCTTCCAGTAGGGTTATAGAAACAAAAGGCAGGGAGAAAGAGGAAAGGAGAAAAATAATAAGCAAATAAAAAGCTTCTGCAAAGGATGTTGGTTAATAAAAGGATATCAAAGAGATAAATCCTGTTCCCTTCTCTCCATTCTCCACAGTGGAGCTAAAAAGAGATCTGGCCGGCCGGCCGGGTGGCGCACTGCTACAGTGCGCTGCTTGGGAGCGCGGTGGCGCTCCCGCTGAGGGTTCGGATCCCACATACAGACTGGTTCCCGCTCACTGGCTGAGCGAGGTGTGGGCGCAACACCGAGGGTTGCGATCCCATTGCCGGTCCCGGTCCGGTACGGGCGCGACACTGAGGGTTGCGATCCGTTGCCGGACGTGAAAAAAGACAGAAAGGGAAAAAAAAAAAAACAAAAGAGAGAGATCTGGCCATTTCAGTCCTTCTTATCCCTTCTATAGTCCCCATCATCTGCACAATGACAGCCAACCAATCAGGCTACCCAGTGAGTCCATGCCCTGAACCCCACCTGCCTTCTCTGGTCACATCTCTGCCCCACGTCCATCTATGTCTGGCAAAGCCCAACCACTTGCAGTTCTTGGCACCCCCTCACCTCCTATGCCTTATGCTATTTTCTGCCTCCATGCTTTTGATTCTGCTGTTCTCTCTCATGGGGACACCCTCTCCACCTCCTCGGTCTGGCTGGTCCTCACCTACCATCAAGACTAACTATGCTTCATCTCCTCTAGAAAGTACTCCCTGTTCTCCCAGGTTGGTCTAAGGCCTCCTTCCTTATATTCCCACAGCACCCCAGATACACCTTTTACCCCTTACCATACATACACTGAAATTATCTGCTTGTGCATTTGTTTCTTCTTCCAGAGTCTAAGCTCTTCAAGGCTAATGAGCCGAGTACAATGCCTGGGACATCATAGACTTCAAATAAGTTGTTTGTTTATTTACTAAATGGAAAACCAAGCATTAAAGGGAAAACTTTTAGTATCAGGGCAAACTTTGTGGAGAAGATAATGTCAAACATATTAATGAGATTGCATGGACTTACATTTCTAGGCATCACAAAAATACAAAATCAAACATCATCAAAGCTAAAGGCTCTCAAACGTATATACCCTGTGCCCATGTCTGTCATCACAGCCAGGGGAGGTAGTCTGGATCAGGGATTGAGAGTGGGCTCTGAATACTGAATAATGCACTGTCTTCACCTGCCCCTCTGATTGCTAGCTAAATAGCCTTGAGCAAGTTACTGAGCCACTGTTGCCTCAGTTCCTTACCTATAAAATGGGGACAATAATTAAGTTGCTGTAAGGCTTAAACAAGGCAATATATGTAAAACACTTATTAAAGCTTATTAAATCACTATTGCTGCTTTTTTTCTCCCTTACCCCATTGTTTTCCCTCTGTGTTATAGTGACCATCCATTGAGTGCTAAAGCATACTGCATAAATTCCTACCAATCTTCACAGCCCTGTAATGGAGGTATTGTTAGCTGCCATTTTACAGAAGAAGACATTGAAGTTTAAAAAGATGAAATATATTACCCACAGTCACACCACTAGTGAGTGATGCAGCCAAGAAACAAAGCCAAAGCTGGCCAGTTCCAAATCTAGTACTTTTTCAAAACAACAAGCTGCTTTCTCAACTTCCTAGAAAAAATAAAATTCTTCAGGTGTTATAAGTTCTATAGTCTCCTAGAATGTGGCTGTATGATTTCAACCACTCTAGAAAATTTTCCTACCCAAAAGCACCACATCTCTCACTTCCTAGAGCTTATATCCTTATATAGGCAATAATACATTCAGTTCCACAATCAGAAGTGAAATGAAAAAAGAGCAACTATTCCAGAGAAATAATAACACGTTAGTATTCATACTAAAATGTAAATCACAAATAAGAAGTCCTTTCCTGAAAGCAATCTTAGTAGAAATTATTAAATGACAGTGGAAGGTACGAGTATATAAAGTTACTTTACTGCTGAAGAAAGAAAAATGATAGGCATTTTTTAAATACCAAAGTAGCTGTTTTTACCTTTTTTGTTCTTCCTTTTGGATTATTTCCAAAGATTTGCTAAAAGCTATGAAAACCTCACCAGAAATACATTCTTTGTCACACATACCCATTCATTCCAACTTCTGAATGTCCTATCAAGGGGTTCACAAGTCATGAAGCCCAAACTTAGATTTCAGCTCAAGGGTCCCTGGCTAGGGGCCAAGAAGGCCATCACATAGACTTTGCAGCAGATACCAGTATGGAACAGGGAAGGATTAAAAATAGGAAGGAGGCCAATTCAAGCTGTTTCCATAGTTCATAGTCTTACTATCATTTTGTGTGTGTGTGTGTGTGTGTGTGTGTGTGACAGGTAAGGGGATCAGAACCCTTGGCTTGGTGTCACCTGCACCGCGCTCAGCCAGTGAGTGCACAGGCCATCCCTATATAGGATCCGAACCCCTGGCCTTGGCGCTCCCAGCGCCGCACACTCCCGAGTGAGCCACAGGGTCGGCCCACTATCATTGTTAATAGACTCTTTTCTCCTAGTTTTCAAATGCCCCAGATTTGTCCACATGATCCTCAGATTAAGGACTAATGACCTGAAAGTAATAATATGCACCTCTCATATCCCTTAACACTCATTTCATTATGTTTCAAAATGTGGGATAAAATTTCTTTTAAACAAGGCTTTCTTGACCACATGTAACATTCTGATGATGCTAAAGAAAGGGGACATAGCATTGGACTTTGGGGATTATGTGATTATTAATTGTCTTGAAAATGTGAGAAAAACCTCAGGGTTTCCTCTGTTAGGTAAAATTTAGTCCATTTCCTCTAACCCTAAGCATCATTTTTTTTTTTTCTGTTTTCCCTTTTATCCCACACTCAGTCTGATCTGCTACTGTACTGCCATCTGTAAGGAACCAATGACACTCCTTTGCAATTTTCCGTGCACTGTGAATTCTAAGATCTCCATTTACCCATTCAGTTTATTGGACAAACTGAGCTCACACACAATTAGAAGTTGCTGCTAACCTTTTTCCACATGGTCTTCCTTAAAGACTTCACAGCTGAATAGATAAAAAGAGAAACTTCTTATCCTTTTAAGCTCAGGTCATGGTGCTTGTCTCGCGAACATCATTGAGAGTTGTGGCAAAGCAATTGATTCCAAATATAATAAATTACTTTTCATATGTCTTTGATACCTGTCCTTAACTTAGCTACCGAGAACTATGCCACAGGCTATGGTAACCACAAAGCCAGGCTATTGGAAAAGAATGCTAACCGTGTGATGACTCTGGTTCCAGCACAATTTTGCAATCTTGAAATCATAATAAATAGGGTTGTTCTATTTTTATTAAGCATCTGTAACTTTGCTCTAATCCAAAAGACAGATGGGCAGGAATGGCACAAACAATGCAGCCATTTAAGTAAAATGGCATAAAAACATGTGCTAGAATTTTGCATTTTGCTTGTGAAGAACATTTAGATAAAGCTCTTAGTGTCACAAAAATCATGCCCCCCATTTTTTCTTTAAATCACAGTTCATAAAGCTATAACAGCCTGTCAATGAAAGAAATATCAAGCAGATGTTTCCCTTATTTTCAAATATATTTATAATTCTGAGGGAAAACCACAAAAAGAGTTTTTATTATGCACCTGTCGTGGTCAACATCTGGCACCAGCTCTCAGCAATCCATCAGCTCCACGAATGTGGTATCCCCTTCCAGCTCACAGAGAGACTATAAATAAATCCACAGTGCAGAGCACTGTTTTTCTTTTTCCTTTTTTGTTTTCCTTTCTTTGTATTGTTTTATTATGGTTTTTATAGCAAGAAGGAAGTAGCACACAAAAAAAGAAAAAGTATATTTGTACCATTTATGAACTATATGGAACTGTGCCTCCTAAAGAATTATAAATGCAATTTACAGTCAGCAGAATAAGAGAATTTACGTTCTTTTTAAGAAAAAATGAATTGTCTGGTATCTGCCAATCTTCTAGTCGTTTACTCATTTAACAGGTATTTTTTACTAGTTACTTGATGAACATAGTATGTTAGAGCCTATGGCTACACAAAAAGTACACAATCCTTGCTTTCATGCAAGAGAGTTCATACACTCAAAAAGCTGCTATAAAAGTCTGTAAACGAGAGGTCAAGACCTGCTGTTGATCTCATTTATGAGACTTTCATTTATGTAAACTGGGAGGAACATTTTCAGACTCCAGTACAGGAAATAAGGGAAAACTTTCTACCAATTATTCCATGGAAAGAGAAATAGAACAAATTCCATTATACAAAACATAGTTATCATCCAAATTATTTTGCTATTTTCGGAATTCATTTAAGTAGGTCATTGACTAAAGGCTGGAAGTTTGTTTTGTGAGAGAAAAAAATATTTTGTTATCACACTTGTTATACTGGATATTTCTGCACAACATATAATATTAAGCCACTTTTTCTTGATTTTCTAAAATCTTATTCAAAATTTTAAGTAACTAAAGAGAGTAGTCTTGCTTCAATCAATCGTGCTGCCATTTGGGGGAACTTACTTGAACACACACAAGAATACACACACGTACAATTTCTAAATAGAAGTTAAAGATTTGTAGTAGGACTCTACATTTTAAGTGAAGAAACTTGATGAACTAACTTAGGAAGAAATGGAGACATCATTAATTCAGAACAAGGAAAGAACAAGTGTGGCCAGAACAAAGGACTCACATACCATTGGGACCCCTTCACTATTTCATCTCTGCCTCTGTCTGTCTGTTATCCACCACTTAATTTCTCCTAGGGCAGGCAGGTTTTTCCATGCTGTAGGATGCTGGAATGTTGGCAGCTAGCTCTGGGATGAGATCATCCCAGATTCACCATCAGAAAGAAAAAAATTATTTTCCAGCATTCTTGATTCTCTCTCACCCCAACCTTAGTCTGAAACCTCTCCAAAAAGGAAAATTTGGGTGTTCCCCTCTGATTCATCACTAAAGCCAGGAAGGAAGTGCCACCTAGGAAGAAGGAAGCTCCAATTTAGACCATGCCATGATACCTGGAGTGGGGCCCAGAGGGATGGAAGTGGGAGAAAGAAGTTATTCAAAGTAGGAAGAGCTGGTTCTCCAAAAGTGGAGATGCTAAATAGATGAGATAATAAATGTCCTCAAATGTGGCCTAGATACCTTAAATTTTTTTTTTTTTGTCTTTTTTTTTTTTTTTTTCGTGTCCGGCAACGGATCGCAACCCGCACCGGACCTCGCAACCCTCAGTGTCGCGCCCGTACCAGACCAGGACCGGCAACGGGATCGCAACCCTCAGCATTGCTCCCACACCTCGCTCAGCCAGTGAGCAGGAACCGGTCTGTATGTGGGATCTGAACCCTCGGCGGGAGCGCCACCGCACTCCCAAGCAGCGCACTGTAGCAGTGCGCCACCGGGCCGACCCCTACCTTAAAATTTTTTATGCTATTGTGATTGTTTTTATCAGAGCTTTTATAGTTTCTGTGTAAAGTATATCTTCATTTATCATTAATAAAAATGTACTAATTTTCTTTTATTTTGCTGTTTTAGCACAAAGTAGACTACATAATTGTGATTGGAAATAATGGGATCACATCGGAGCTATTATTTGATCCTTTGTACTTTATAACATTTTATTTATGCTTATTTTAACCTCAATAACTGTGTTAAAATACATTTAACTCCTTAGCTATTGTAGTGATCATTGCGTAACCACTAAAAAATATGTGTTGATAATGCTGGTAATTAAAAACACATTAGAGACTGGAACCATTTCTGGTATAGCCTATTTCTTTACACATTTGCAATGAACCTAGATAACGAAATGTGCTTCTAATAAATTTAGACAGACTTCTTATTATGCATTTCTTTCTGTATTGTTACAATCAAAATGTCTTGCTAGAACTGCAATCACTACCATGATTTGGGGAGGGGAGACCTACTTGTAGACAATTTTAGCTTTTTAAATGGCAATTCCTATTCAAATTCAAATTGGAATTGACTCAAATGAGTGAAAATCAGTTTCATTATTTTCCTTTCTACAATGCCATTCACTCCCATTTTTTATGCCATGAGCTATTCATACCCTATTTTCTTCACTTTTATTCCGAGTGGATTCATATGCATAACTTCTAATTTCCAAGATCTGCTATTTTTAATTTCTTAAGGTCTAGATTAGATTCCTAATTTTGAACCTTGAAGCATAAAAACCTATAAGGGGGTCAGACAGCTGAATGTAATTAAGATTGGTTGGCTGATTCAACAATAAAAATAGCAAGCCAGATAAGGGGTTGGTGGTTGTGCCAATCAAATAAAAAAGAGTCAAATTACCTAGTAGATGGAATGAAACCCTTGAATTTTGAAAGACCGAAGACTAGTGATATAATAAACTCACAATGGGTTGCCAACATCTGTTAAGTTGTGCTACAATGTGCTTTCTTTGGGCCCAATGAGAAATAATATGCTGGCTAGGAAGATCTGGGGAGGCATGTTCAACTACAAATAATAAACTGAAACCTACTACATATTGAGTGGGGATTGTAGGACATTCCAGCATAACAAGGGCCCCTGAGTCTCAGAACACTGTACAGCAGAGTTTTCATAAAACCTGCTTGCACTGTTCCATAAAATCCAATATGCACACTACTGGTAGTCATGAGATCATCTTAGATGGTACACAGAACATTTTTTACTTTTCCTCAACTTTTAACATATTTATTTTAATACAAACATTAGAATTGCACATTACAAAAAAATCATTTTAATTGATCTTGTGCTAAGATTGAAGTGGATATTTAAGATTAATAAGGGATTGATTCAAAGAAAAATATTCAGTATTCATTTCATTCAAAATGTTTGTTCTTCAGGTATTAAACAGGTGGTCAGCACTGGCCTCTTTGAGAAGGTGAGATATGAGCAGATTTGGAGAAGTTGAGAAAGAGAGCCAAGTGATATCTGGGAAGAGTATTCCATGTAGAGGGCAGAAGCCCTAAAGCAGGAGTGCCTGGTATGTAGGAGGGACAGTAAGAAGGCCAGTGTAGCACAGAAAGTAAAGAGAACAAACAGATTATGGGGACTCATGTCATGTAGGGATTGCTAGGTGGATGCCAGAATAATTTATCATGCAATCTTGGACACTTATTAGAATAAAAGAAGACACGCTTAGTAATTATATTCATTCAGGATAATTCTGTTCAGCCCCTAGAATAGGAAATGCCAGAAGTCTAAAGGGTTTGTTTCACACTTAAGAGATTGCCACTTACCTTCTATAGCACTGGGCTAGGTTATAGAAATATAAAAATGGAAGCCATATACCTGAACTCAAGAAATTGGCTTGGGGAAGTAGGACATGTATTTAAATAACAGATAATAAAGTCTCAAAGATTGGGATCTGGCAATACCACCAGCAGTATTCTCTTCCTGAAGTTAAGGGATGAAGGAGAAAAGACATTCCGGGAAGACACTGCCAAGTGACCTGTTTCACACTTACATCACATTTCTCTTCTTCCTTCTGAAGTTTCTGATAAACTGTCCAAGAGAGTGAGTCTAGTTGGAAAACTTGAAAAGGCTTCCTGGGTGATTTCAATATTAGCCTATAGATTGAGAGCCATTCACCATAGTGATGGCACATTGAATTATAGAATATTCTTTTGGGAACTGTGTTTCATATTTTGGAGTTAAAAATCAGGGTGTAGAACCATTGTTACTAGAGGTGGAAAAGGGGGGGAGGAAAAGGGGCTAGCAAGAAATTAGCTAAGGGTCACAAAGAATAATTATGTTTTATAATGATGAATATACTAATTATCCTGATTTGATAATCACGTTGTGCACAGGTATTGATATTCAAGTTTTTACCCCCAAAATATGTATAATCAATTATATTTCAATATTTTTTTAAAAAATCAGTGTGTAGTTATACCTCACTGTGAGGTACTAAATACAGGAAAACTGGGAAGATAATAGGCAAAGAAAATGGGTTCAGCAAAGCTTTCAATTGTATAAGAAAATGTAACCAGATACATAGAGACACAATGGTCTGAGTGTGTTTCCCAAAATTCATGTATTGGAAATAATTCTAATGCAACAGTGTTGGGAGGTGGAGCCTAATGAAAGGTGTTTTGGCCATGAGGTAGAGCCCTCATGAGTGGATTAACGCCTCTATAAAAAGGGCTTGAGGGAGTGGGTTTGCTCTCTTCTGCCATGTGAGAACATGGTGATGGTTCCCCATCCTTCCACTTTCTGCCATGTGAGGATACAGCAAGGAGACCCTCACAAGATGCTGGTGCCTTGATCTTGGACTTCCCAGGCTCTAGAGCTATGAGAAATACATTTCTATTCTTTATAAATTACCCAGTCTGTTGTATTAGCAGCACCAAACAGACTAACGCAATAGATACAGAAAGGAGGATACTTCAGAAAGTTCATGGAAAAATGGTATTAAAAGACAATACAAATCTTCCCATGAACTTTTTGAAGACCCCTCCTAGATACTGATGTAGATATAGATTCACAGATGTTAGTCAGTGGGATGCCATAACAAGCTTGGTGGTTTAAACAATAGACATTTATTTTCTCACAGTTCTTGAGGATAGAAGTTCAAGTTCAAGGTGCCATCAGGGTTAGTTTCTGGTGAGGGCTCTCTTCTTGACTTGCAGATGACGACCTTCTTGCTGTGTCCTTACTTTTCTCTGTGCATGTGTGTACAAATAGAGAAAGAGAGAGAGAGAACAAACTCTCCGGTGTATCTTCCTCTTCTTCTAAAGACACCAGTCCTATGGGACTAGAGCCCAACACTTATGACTTTATTTGATCTTAATTACCTCCCTAAAGGCCTAATCTCCCAAAACAGTCACATTGGGGTTGAGGCTTCAACATAGAAATTTGGGGGGGACAAATTCAGTGCATATAAATATATATCTAAATACATCTATCTATCTATATCTGTATCTATCAACTATATAGATACAAACTGCTGGCCACTGGTGACCCAGTAGATAAATTAGTGCTTTGAATTGTTAGGTCCAAGCTAATTATTGCAACTCTTTTGATAGGCAGCAGGTCTGTCACTCTTGAAAAGGAATTGATTTCACTTTGACTGCTTTTAATTAACATGGACTCAGAAGAAATAAATCTTTTGTGTGTGTTTGTCCAAGAGCTAATTTTGGGAAAAGAGCTCTGACTCAGGATGGTTGCCAAGTTATATATAGCCTGGTTGTACCCAAGGAGGGAGATTTGGGAAAAATGTTCATCTGTCTTGGAGCCCTTAACAGCTCTGGGCACATGTGTGATGGCTAATAAATCCAAAAGTAGTAACTCTTGGTAGAGTAAATGTGCCTCTCCTTACCTTCCTCTGGCACAAGATAATTTTAGTGATCTCTATCCTATTCACCAAACCCTCTTCCTGATTAATGTGCTGGATGGTCATACAGTTCATCACCTTTTTCCCAATTTGGGTCTTAGTTCTCAGATTGGTTAGCTTACTTTTTGCTAGAATGAACTGAACTTGCTACTTTTAAGCTCTTACTTTCAATTGATCTAAACCCTTTTGCATGATACATGTTGTGCTCTTTCTTTCCTCCAACTGAATCTTACAAATTGAATATCATCTGCATATTTGAAGAAAGAAGTCCGTAGCTCTTCTGTCTTGTGCTTGCTACTTTTAAGCTCTTACTTTCAATTGATCTAAACCCTTTTGCATGATACATGTTGTGTTCTTTCTTTCCTCCAACTGAATCTTACAAATTGAATATCATCTGCATATTTGAAGAAAGAAGTCCGTAGCTCTTCTGTCTTGTGGATAACAATGATTCTAAAATGTGTTCATGATAAATCTTCCTTTGTAATGAATTTAGAGAATTTTCAAATTGAAAGGTACATTAAATGTAGAGTGTAAACTCTTCATTATACAGACGATGAAACTGTGATCAATAGAGACTCCATGGTCTGATCAGAATTGCCCAGTTAATTAGTGTTGGATCAAAAACTAGAACCCAGGGAACTTAATTCCAAGTCAAAACAACGTTATACTAGAAAGAGAATTACACTGAAATATTTTAAGAGGCAATTACTTATTTCCTGCATTAAAAATCTGGAGACATATGTTTCATCCCCATTAATAGATTACCACTGAGAAATCATGTTCTTTTTTAATACTTTTATTGGGAAAGTGAAAAAATAGTCTCCTCAACCACAAAAAAAAGGATATACAGATTCACCATACAAAGATTGTGAGCCAGTGACAGTCACAAATTGTATTCTGTGATTTTTTTGGTGTGCATCTCCCATGAGTATATTTGATAGACACAATCTTTACATTTTATTTTTTAAAGATGAAAAGCACTGAAAACACATAGAAAGTCATTCAGACAAATAGCAATGTGGGACATACCAACAGGTGATATCCTGGCCAAAAAAGTCAATTCATAAATAAATGTTTATAGAAATTGAGGTCTCAGTGGATTTGAGCCTCTGATTTTGTGATCTGATCATTGTAATGAATACCATGAAAGTGATGATGATGATAATGGTGAAGAGTGGCTTGAGAGTAGGATACTTGAAGGAATTATAGAAGGTGAGGTTGTATACGTAGTTGATGAATAGAGCAATAATGCCATACTGGGGGGTTAAATTCTTCAGTCAAAGAGGGATAATTGGAGAACTTCAAGCATCTTCAGAGTGTCATGATCTGAGTTGTCCTATAGAAAGAATGTCTGGCAGCAGTATGAAGGATAGATTGGAGGAAACAAGCCAAAGGCAAGGAATCCCACTGGGAGTTTATAACAAAATTCTGAGTGTAATAGTGGCAGAAATGAAGAAAGTTTATTAATAAAGGGAGAAAATGAGAAACTGGAAGCAGGAAACATCTTGGAGATGGAATCCATAGGACTTGTCAATAATTGGTTGTGAGAATTGAAAGAGGGAGAGATAAAAAAAAAATTTCAAGACTGGGTACTTAGGAGAAAGGTGACACTGTTAATGAAAGTAGATATCACAGAAGGGGGAGCAGGTTTGTATGTGTGTGTCTGCTTTGCACGTGTTAGCCGGTGGGATGGCAGGCAAAGAGTGAAGAATGACCCCAGGCACCACACAGCAGAAGTCAATGCATGATGGAAAATTACTGTATAAGGCAGCTGAAAAAAATAACCTTCTGCAAGGTATGTTAGGATATTATTTACAGCATATTTAGACTTTTTAAAATGATATTTATGTTTTCTAGTCATTTACTTTGATTTAGACTCATACCAAATGAAAGTTTTAAAAATACCAACTAAATCTGTCTTGATTTCCCTGACTGAGTCTTAATGATCCTGAACCCTTGCCATTTAGACCCTGCTGGGTTTTTGCATTAAATAGGCCTAAGCTTTTAAGAACTAACTCTATAATCTGCACAAAGTTCAGTTCATTTTCTGACATTTCTAGAAAACCGATTCTTGACTTGTGCATTCTCCACTTTCTTTTCTCTAAAATGCAGCAAAGAAGTAAATATTTAGTGAACATGCTCTTATCATCTAACACAAGCTCTCCAGTGTTTTTAAAACACCCTACAATTTCTTTAATCTTCAAACTAGCCAAGAGAAGGGAAAGAAGTTGGAGGCAATCATTTCAAATTGAACATCGTTTTTTGAAAAATGTCAAGCACTTCTTTTGAGTGAGATTCTGCTGCACAGGGAAGGAAAGAAACGACCTGGCAACAGCATTCTTCAGGGGTGATTTATTTCAGTGTCTACAATGCACTAGCAAGTCTTTTGCTTCCAGCCTCTAAATTCTCCAATCAGGAATATTCCCTGAAGAATTCATCCCAGATTTAACATAATAAACATCACGCACTGAGATGAGAATGCATCTGGGAGCCTGAAATGACTCTAGGTTAACTATCAAAGCTAGAAATCCTCATTAAAGCTGCAACTTCCTTCCCCTAATTCGAGATGTTGAAGTATTAACTGAAGACTCTCACTGAACATGAGCACGATTGTGCAAAGACAAATCAACCAAGAAAGGAACAAAGAGAGCTGGGACTAAGGGAGAAGATGGGGAAAAGGGTCAGGGAAAAATAAACAATACCCTTGAAAATGAAGTAGTCACATTAGAAAAAAAAAAAAAAAAAGAAAAGGGAGAAATAATTACTTCACATGTAGCAAACCATGCTGGTTGCCTTCCCAATTGCCTCTTCCTTTTTCATTATTGCTCATAACTTTTTTCCAGGTGTCCATTCCTTCTCATGTGACTTACAGTTAAATCATAATACATCTACCAATGTCAAAAAAAATCTCATGTTTCTTCACTGTAATTGGCTTTAAAATGAATATGTAATATAATTCTGGCCAATCAGATGAGGGGAAATCTGCTGAGTGGCTTCTGGTTGAAGCTTTCTGCTGCTAAGAAGAGGAGCACACGAAGGGATGTACATTACTCTCCATATCCTTTCAGATGGTCACTAGTCTACATGTGATGACACTGAGAACTTGCGAAGCATCATCTCACTGCCATTAGGAGTACTAATAAAGAGTCAGGTCCAGAACAGAAACCAGGGCAGCTTGGGTTCTTGAAGATTTCATTTAATTACCAAATTAGCCAATCTGAAAGTCATCTGTTACAAGGACTATAATTTACTTTAAAACACTTCAATATATATGCTGTGGTATTATGTGTGTGTAACTTGGATTGAGCTGTAACCCAGGACCTATAATCAAAGATTCCCTGCCCAAGATTGGTCAACAAATATGGCAATCAAGAGCTCAGGGGTGATCTGCTGGCATTCTCATCAAGTAGCCAATTCTCCAGAAGAGCTATTACAAGCACTTCTGCTACCTGTATCTTGCTCAATAACCGACACTTTGCTAATTAGCATACTAAATGTCAGAAAAGAGCTTTTAGCGATAAAAATAGCAGCCTGTTGACTAGCATGATGAATGTTAAAATTGGGCTCTCACTGGTGGAATTAAAGGGATTCAAGTTATGTGGTTAGCTAAAATTATTTTATAGACACTTTCTACTTTTGCATGAACAGAGAATAACAATCTAGCAGGGCAGAAGCCTGTATTTATTGGGATTTTTGCCTTAGGCTAAATTCCTAAACAGGATAGTCTCTAGCCATGAATCTAGAATTCTGGCTTCCTGCAACCAGGTGTAAGGATTGCAGGAATCTCAGGAATCTTGGCAATTGCCTTCAGTGACCCTTTCATACGAGGTGGTGGTCTGAGATGCTAAAAGGGCAAGGAGTTAGGACTTCCTCAAGCCTATATAACAGGTTATGTAAACTCTTTTATTACACATTTACTAACAAGTGTTTAGTACAGTAAATATCTGTAAGGGTGTCATACTTTGCAATACCACCTAATCTTGGGGCTGCTTATTTTAAGAATAATACATTTGTTTTATTACACATTTACTAACAAGTGTTTAGTACAGTAAATATCTGTAAGGGTGTCATACTTCGCAATACCACCTAATCTTGGGGCTGCTTATTTTAAGAATAATACATTTTATTTATTAAGCTGGTTCAGTATTTACTACTACTTGCTGCTCACAGTATCCTAGCAAAGACCACAATACCACCACCAGTTCACCAGTTATCTCTGCAATTTAGGTTGTAGTTTGAGGAACATGTGTTATATAAGAGGCTTTTTACTCAATCAGATGTGCTGTAGGAGAAAAAGCCTGTGGGATGAGAAATCACGAGATGAAGTTTGAGACCCAACCCTGTGACAGCTTTAGATACATCATTCAATCTCTCACAGGCTTGAGTGACAGCCCAAGGAGCATAATGGGGAAGTGTGCTGGCTCTTAAATCAGATGGCCTGGGTTCAATCTTGGCTTCATCACTAGCTGTATGATCTCTCTATGACTCAATTTCCTTATCTATAATAATGGGCTAACAATTATTTAAGCCATTGTTATGAGGAGTAAATGAGACATGCCATATTCAACCTTCAGCACAATACGTGGGATGGTAAATACTAAATAAATATCAGCATCATAATCTCCAAAATAAGACAATCAGCCTGAATAGTCACTGCACTCCTCTTTTTCTAAAAGTTTTTCATTTTACTCTCATTCTTGTACTCTCCAAAGAGAACATTAGTGAAGAAAGATATAATTCATCTATTCCAAGTCCAGTGTTGATCCTTGTGTTAGGCAATGCCATTCAGTCCTTTATTTACACAGCCAAACATTTATTGAGTGCCTACTGTGAACAAGGCACTGTGGACACACAGCGGGTATTTCAAGTTCTTGGTCTTACAGAAAAACCAGGAATACCTTTGTTCCCCAAAACTGAAATTTCTGCTCTCTTAGCTATCCCCAATTTCATAATAGTCCTTTCTCAAAATAGGTCTTTAGTACAAATTTGCATTCCACATTATACAAATCCATGTTCCAACTTTGAGCCCTTCACTCAACACAGAGATTAACTTCCATCCCTTTGCCAGTGGTGGGGGAGCAATAGCTCCGACCAATGAAATGCTTGCAGAGAATTTAAAGAAGGAAACCATTGCAACGGCAGAGGCTTTAGTGCCATTGTCCATGATCATGGTTGCTTGTGATTTGAAACGGCACACCAGGGAGACCTTCTATACTGAAGAAATGAAGGGCCAAAAAGGAGATCTGGGACAAGTAGCTTCTTTAAAATTAGTAACTCTTTTTCCCTCTCTTCTCCACAGGGTCTCAGTTTAAATTTGCTTCAAAGCCAAGAAAGCCAATATTTTCCCTTCTAATCATAAGACACTGCTTATAATTGGATCTCTTTTCTTCAGATGCATTCTACTACATGCGAGAGCACAGTGAGCTTGGCAGCCCCAACAAAGCCCCCATGTGTTTGGAACCCACTGTATTGTACACACTTGAAACACCATCTGCAGGCAGTCTTTTTCCTCTCCAACTTGTCATGGTGAGCGGCAGGAGAGATTCACGAGCTAAGATGCTTCATTAACTGTCAGTGGCTCTGCCAGTGCAAGAGAAACATCTGCACAGCCAAACTTGGTGAAAATTAAATAGTTAACTGAATCTGAACACATGTGAAAGTGAGAATGCCAAAGTCCCTAAAACAAAACCTGTGCCTCTAAACCCCCTAATTGATGTCTCCACAGCTTAACATGCACACAGGTGCTGGGGTCACTTGAGAATAGTTTACATCTGTGGCTGCATCTCAGAATGATTCTTAGATCTTCAGATTTTGGTGTCTAAAGAAGAATGTGGGAGGAAGCTAGAATCAGTGAGCCTTGTCCTTGTCCTGAACTTTCTTCACCTTTCTTCATGGTGAGGAAAGAAAGAACTATCTCAGCATGGACCGTATTTTGAAATCTTCCTCTGAAATAATAAAGAAAAAAGTGTTTATGATAAGAGGTTTTGTGAACCATGAGTACAGTTTTTTTAAAACACCAAAACCCTCTACTTCTCAAAAATTGAAACAAGTTGCTCCTCTCACTGTTGTTTCTGAGTTTAGATTTGTTGGAAAGGCTGGTTGAAGAATTCTGAAGGAAGTTGTGTGTGTACCCAGGACAAATTGGATAGGTAGAGTGGTAGCCAGCCCAGTGAATCACAGGAACATGGTTTATGTGAGCTTAACCATGATGCATGCAAGGGAAAGGGAGTCAGGGAGTGGGTGACAGGGAGGTCTAGGGCTTATGGCTCAAAGGGTGACCAGTACTCTGAACCATGGTTGAGAAAGTGTCAGGGTGAACTCTGGCTCCAACAAGACCAGAAATAACACTTAATAGGCTCAGAGCAAGTGGCATGGAGCACAGGAGTTTCTAGGCTGTGAGTGGCAATTCTGAGACAAAGATCTGGACCAGTTACCACAGGTGTAGGAAGCAAGAGCATTAAGATAACCAAGACATTCAGCCTCCACATAAGCTGGTGTTAGGGCTCTATTCCAGGTGAGTACCTACAGAGCATCTGATGGGTTGAGCATATCACTGTATGGGCTGAGAAGAAAGCTGCATATGGTGATCAGACAGATACAAAGTGGTTCATCACAGGCACCCCCAGCTTACAGCAGCAAGATACATTCCCACTTGTGGGAGGCAGAAGTATCCTAACATTTACACTGGCAGACTTAGCCAGTATTGGCCCGGGAACTAAGTGGTTTGAAGCTGTCTGCAGCCCTCAAGGAATGCTGAGCAAGATCTGGAAAGGCAAGGAATGGCATGTATCAGGACTTTGTTCTTGGACCTCCCAACGCCCACAGCACATTGTCCTTGGCTTAGGTCTTTATCTCCTCATTCTTGGTACTGGGCCACCACCCTACAAGTTGAAATGTATTCCATATTTTACTTTGAGAATCCTGGCTGCATTTGTACACTCACCTAATAAGACTGTCCTTATAAAGTTATCCATTATCCCAATCCCTGTGTTTAGCCCATAATTATACTGGCCCCACACTCAATATGACTATAATTAAATATCCAGTATAACCACTGAACTAACATAATTATCAGTAAATAGGAATAAATTAGGGTGAGGTCTTGCTTTAGGATGTCATAATCAACACTTGCTTCTCAAGTAATTAGAGAATAGAAAAATCTGGAAATAAAAATAGAGTGAATAACAATATTTCCATGAGTCACTGGCATACCTCTAAAATTGACTCATAATAATAAGTTTTGAGCTCTAGAAATATTCATCTATTTAGCAACTGCTGTAAAAACATCAGTAACTTTTGGGATGAAGCCAAGCCTCTGTAAGTACGTCACTCTTGTGCCACATGATCTGTGGGTGATTCAACATGTTTAACAGAGTGAGTAGTAAAAAAAAAAACACACTTACTGATTGTCGCTTGTAGTTCTTTCACACCCACTCTTGAAAAGGAGAACATGGAGTTCCTAAAATCCCATTCAGGAGAACGTGCTGATTAACTCATGAAGACAGGAGGAGGGAAGGAAATTGCAAAAGAGGAAGGTATGGAAAGAAAGTTGTGGTGGGTTCAGGAAAGCAGCAGAGATTGCACCCAGGGTAGCCACCAGGGACCTGAAGAATGGTTGAGTCTCCTCCCTTCCCCCTGTCCCCCCAAAAAACTGAAAACTAGGCTGAGACAGACAACCTCATGACACATCCCATGTGCAAACAGAGCAGGGAAAGAGAACACTTGCTGTGAAGGCTTGGATAGTGAGGGTCTTCTCGCTGACCGGTGGGGAGCAAAGTTGAGAATACCCTCTCTCCTCTTCTAGACTGCATCAAACCCTCTCACTTTACTATGA
Organism: Galeopterus variegatus; assembly: GCF_000696425.1. NCBI lineage: Eukaryota > Metazoa > Chordata > Mammalia > Dermoptera > Cynocephalidae > Galeopterus > Galeopterus variegatus. Next base: position 220,462 of record NW_007727418.1, on the reverse strand, counting down.
CCCTGAAGGAAAAGGAGACACATTAATTCAAATAAATTTCTAGCCAGCCCTGAAGAATCGGGGTTTTACAGTCAGATATAATTTGGCTTTAATAAATGAAGGATTGAACTTTTTCTTTTCATCCAAGTTTGAGGATGGTAAAATTTATAACCAATGCCCATGCTACAGACCAAGAATATCGTCCACCTTTGTGCTGATACAAAAAAGAGAAGGATACTGATAAAGCATCCTAATAAGTAGTGGGAAAAGGTTTGGAAAAAAAAGAATTAGGAAATGCAGGGGAATGGCTCCCCTGTAGCCTCCTGGCAACTTTGCACATGTCAAATAAACCACACAAGCGATGGCTTGAACCACAGCCTCTATGAGTCTTGGCAGGACACACTGGAATTTTCCCAGAACAGGGGAGAGTGGGAACAGGCTGCTGAGGGGCCACCGTGAGGTCATCTCCACTTGCCTTTCTACCTCCCCCTGGAGGTTCTCATGAGACCATTTCTCTCATCACCTCCAGGGTTTTGGCAATATATAAGGATTTCCATCCCGTTAGGGTGTAGAGGCAGAACATAAAATGGCCCAGCTGCACTCTAGAATCATCTGCCCAGCAACAGGCCATAGCTGTATTGCACTGTAGTCATA
>NW_007727418.1:207484-219263 GCF_000696425.1 Galeopterus variegatus | reverse complement strand
AAAAAAAAAAAAAAAAAAAAAAAAAAGACTATAACGGAGCTGAAATATTCCTATCCCCTGGTGACACTGTAGCCATCATAATGTCGTAGTGCTCTTACTTTATTTATTTTTTTTATTTATTTATTTTTTTGTGGAAGCACTAAGTGTTCTGCCTATTCTTAACATTTTCATCATTACTAGTATCTCTATTTTAATATTCAACATACAGTCGTGCACTGCATAATGACATTCGGTCATCTACGAACCACATATACGACAGTGGTTTTATAAGATTATAATGGAGGGCCGAGCCCGTGGCGCACTCGGGAGAGTGCAGCGCTGGGAGCACAGCAGCGCTACCGCAGAGGGTTCGGATCCTATATAGGTATGATCGGTGCGCTCACAGCGCTCACTGGCTGAGCGTGGTGCGGCCAGTCTCAAAAAGGACAAAAAAAAAAAAAAAAGACTATAACGGAGCTGAAATATTCCTATCCCCTGGTGACACTGTAGCCATCATAATGTCGTAGTGCTCTTAGTTTATTTTTTATAAATTTAAGTGGCCTAAGTGTGCAGGGTTTATGAAGTCTACAGTATTGTATAATGTCCTAGGCCTTCAACATCCACTCACCACTCACTCACTGACTCTCCCAGAGCAACTTCCAGTCCTGCAAGCTCCTCCACTCATGGTAAGTGCCCTATACAGGTGTACCATTTAATATCTTTCATACTGTATTTTTACTGTACCTTTTCTATTTTTAAATATGTTAAACACATTTGCCATTGTGTTACAGTTGCCTACAGTATTCATGTTGTACAGGTTTGTAGCCTAGGAGCCATAGGCTATACCATAGAGCTTAGGTGTGTAGTAGGCTGTGCCATCTAAGTCTGTGTAAGTAGATTCTAGGATATTCACACAATGACAAAATCACCTAACAATGCACTTCTCAGAATGTTATTTCCGTCATTAAGCAATGCACAACTGTAATGAGATAGAAGTAAATTTTATTAAAAATAGAGTTATTTCTGTTTTTTTAGGGTTTCTTTGGTAATAGACTTTATTTTTACAGCAGTTTTAGGTTTACAGACAAATTAAGCAGAAAGTACAGATAGTTCCCATGTTTCCCCCCTAGACACACACACATACAGAGTTTTCCTATTATTAACGTGTTACATTAGTGTGGTACATTTGTCACAATTATGAACTAATATTGATATATTCCACCTGATGTAATGAAGGTTGAGATGACGGTAGGAAAAGATTTTAAGCCAGGTCAGAGTACAAATTTCTAAAACTGTGCTTTATCCCTGCCCACATAAACAGGATGAAACCTCCAGAAAATGCCTTGGATTTACTTTTAATATTCTCCCTGTAGAAAACACTAAACCGCGGAGTAGGTACAATAACAGTGAAAGTGCAGAACTAAAATTTACAAACTATTAATATCTACTAAAGTCTTATTACGTGCCAAACCTTGTGTTATGTGCTTTTCCAAAAACAAAAACAAAAATTTGATTTAACCTTTGGAACTGCCTTGTGGGATAGTAATTAACTGAGGCTCTCACCACATTCTTTCACATCTTTTTCATTTTGTGAATAGCAAAGGCTTAAAAAAGAAAGCTAAAAATTTGGAGAAAGAGACAGAGAAACCTAAAAATTCACACACACACACACACACACAAACATGAATTTTGGCATTTGAATTATCTCAAAGAATGAGATGTGAGGGTATTAATGCATATAAGAAAATATCTAGAATAACATTTTCAATTAAAGAACACCTTTGCTTGCTTCCATAAAATATGCTTTCCTAAAAGAAAAATTACATGTCAACTTCCTTTCTAAAATATTGTTCTTCCTTGTGAAGCATAGTCCCAATGCGTTCCTATGTTGAACATGACAGAATGGACTTGCTGCTGTCACCCAGTAAGGGTTGGTAGCAGGTTTGCATTCACTTGTACTGAGAAACTAATGAAGAGTCATCCCCAACTGATATATGTGACTCATATATGTTATTATGAAGTAAATGGAAGCAAAAAGGCAATAAAGCCAAAGAAAGTCCATGAACATGAATTTTTTCGCCCTGTCTCTGGCATCCTAGCCTCAATGAAAAGCTTTGACATGCAGATAAATGATAAAATTATAATAACTGCCATCAGGTTGTTAAAAAATTCCTTTAGTTTTAAATCAAATGTCTTAGAAAAGTGCAGAATATTTCATCATTCATTCACTCACTAGCAAATATTTATTGAGCCCCAACTATACACCAGGCTCAGTCAATTCAGAACTCTAGGGATGCTCTAGAGCTTGGTTATTGACAATAATTCTAAGGCCATCTTAAGTTGCCTCATAAATTATAAAATATTCTTAGAAATCTGAAATCTCCACTCTTAAGTCCAGTGAATTTTTGAGAAAACTACTGTGGCCCTGGAAGATAAACTCCCCTCATTAGGGGAGTTTCCACCCTTTTCTATTTGTCACTATGTGGAGGAAAAACTTTGTTAGTGAGTCAGCTGGTTAGAAAACTTTAGTGTTCTTAGGTAGGCCAAAGGATGCATGACAAAGAGAGATCATTTCTGTTTCAAAGAATTGCTAAGTATGTGTTTGGGAATACTCCCGATTTCAGGAATGAAGGGAATGTACAGTTCTACAATTTGTTCACAATAAAAGTACAACAACTAGAGTCACTGTGTAATTTATTAGGTTTGCTAAGTATGTGTTTGGGAATACTCCCGATTTCAGGAATGAAGGGAATGTACAGTTCTACTATTTGTTCACAATAAAAGTACAACAACTAGAGTCACTGTGTAATTTATTAGGTATTTTCTATGTACCTGTCACTGTGTGAAGTGCTTTTCTTATAGTCCTGACTCTTGTATAAATAAGGAAATGTATCCCTACTGTGCACACTATGGGCACAGCACATATTAGTGAAGAGACTAGACTTCTTTATTTATACTTTTACTAAGACTCCATAGCAGCCCCCTTGAAGATGTGTAGGACCAGAACTATCCTACACATATGGCCAAAAACATAGGTCCCTAGAGAGGTCACCTACATATTTGACAACAGAGCCATTCAAACATAAATTACCATCAAATCAATCAGTTAGAACAGTGGTTCTTGACCAAGGGTGATTTTGCCCTCAGGGGACATTTGGCAATGTCTAAAGACATTTTTTATTTTCACAACTGAAATAGTAATACCACCGCCTAGTCACTAAAGGCCAGGGATGCTGCTAAACATCTTACAAAGAATAGTCTGGCCGCAAATGTCAATAGGTCCAAGGTTGAGAAACTGAGTTAGACTAATGGCACCATTACTGTGGTGACTACCAAGTCTCCACCGATTACAGCCATCCAGGCTTCTATTAATGTTTCTGCTACTGAATATGTGACAAGCTTTGGTGGTCACAAATGGAAGACTTTCAGAAATTCCCTCAAAAACGAGCAGAAAAAAACAGGTTTCTATAAAGTTTTTCTTTCTGTAGCCTCACATCTTTATAGTTAAAAATTTATAGGCCTCTACAGAAAAATTGTAGAATTTCTCTCTTCTGTGCTCATATCAAATACAGATTATTTATCAGATGACCAGATATACAGAGCCCTAGTGCAATTTGGTTAAAACTATTGAACTGTTTAACTTTCGAAAAAGAAAGAAAACATGTTCTAGTCACCAAGGAGTTAACTGCACTCACCTGTGCTATGTAGTGTACTGTTGTAAGAAAAAAAGCTACAATTCTGCCAAGTAACATTCAGCAGAAGGTAGTTTCTGGGCTATTAGTTAATAAGATAATAACCACTAGAGTAAACTCCAAAGACTATATCATAAACTTTGAGATGACCTGTACTAAACATCTGACTCAAGACTTGAAACTTCCTTAATCCATTCAAGCTGTTATAACAAAATACTTTAGACTGTATCTTTTTTTTTTTTTTTTTTTGTCTTTTTCGTGACTGGTAAGGGGATCACAACCCTTGGTGTTGCGTCGCCTGCACCGCGCTCAGCCAGTGAGCGCACCGGCCAGTCCTATATAGGATCTGAACCCGCGGCGGGAGCGTCGCTGCGCTCCCAGCGCCGCACTCTCTCGAGTGTGCCACGGGGTCGGCCCTAGACTGTATCATTTTTAAATAATAGAAATGTATTTTTCATAGTTCTGGAGGCTGAGAAGTCTGAGATCAAGGCAGGTTTGCTGTATGGTGAGGGCTCGCTCTCTGCTTCCATTATGGAGCCTTGTTTCTGTGTCCTCATGTGGTGAAAGAGAGGGCAGGGGCATGCAAACCCCCTCAAGCTCTTTCATAAGGGAACTAATCCCATTCATGAGGGTGAAGCCATCATGCCCTAATCACCTCAATATTATCACACTGGTGATTAAGTCCTAACATACAAATTTGGGGAGACACCAACATTCAGATTATAGCAACACCTACCAAGATATTTTCTTTCTTTAAAATCTAGACCCATTTTTTTTCCTGATGGGAATATTGAGGTGAGGTGACATTTTGGATTAAACCTGGTGGATTTGAAAACACACACACAAAAACACATATAGAATTATTGCAATTTTCGAGATATTTCTTAAATGCCAAATTACCACCACTCTTACTCTGACATTCAATTGTTGAATGTTACATGCATTTCTGTTATCTAAATTAAGCATTTTGTAACTGAGAAACAATAGATTTGGATTCTTTCTCTTTTTTCCTTATGTGCAAGTAGAGGAAAAATCATAATTCCATTTTAATTTTATTTTCAAAGATTCCTAAACAATATGAATACAATTTATTAAGGCTGCTTTAAGAACCTTAAAGAAGAGAGTTCTATTTTCATTGGAATATTCTATCCCCAACTCAAACAGAGTGTATGATTCTTCATGTTAAGTCTTAGAAAGGAAGCCACTACCATTACCAAGGGCCAAATTTGCTTCTGAACTGCAATCCAGCATCAAATATATGCAGTGCCAGGCATCATGTTTGATTGTAACTCTAGGTCAAGATATTTAATGGAGGGCTGGCCCGGTGGCGCACTGCTACAGTGCGCTGCTTGGGAGTGTGGCGGCGCTCCCGCCGAGGGTTCGGATTCCACATACAGACCGGTTCCTGCTCACTGGCTGAGCGAGGTGCAGGCGCAACACCGAGGGTTGCAATCCCATTGCCGGTCCCGGTCCGGTACGGGCGCGACACTGAGGGTTGCGATCCGTTGCAGGACACACACACACACACACACAAAAAAGATATTTAATGGAATCTTAGAGATTAAGGAAGATAGGAATCTCTACATGTATACAAGAAACTAGAGATACAGGAAAGAGATAAAGTAACCTGTTACAGAAAAATGGTTGCTTTAATCTTTCTTTCAGATACCAGCATATACAAATTGCATACATGTTTAACAAATATGTAAACAAATATTTAGCCAACATTAACAAATATTTACGGAAAGGATTATCATTATTGCTAAATTTGTTAAATGATTCAGCTAACTAAATGAGTAATTTTTCAGCCTATTTGTACATGGCAAGCCTAGTATATAACACATGCAACACAGTACGTTAATTCTTTAAAGTGTCTCCGTAGGTCAGTGGAATAATAAATCCCAGTCACGCATTATAAAGAGGGAATGCTGATGTGACTTTCTTCTGACTCTAAACCATATGAATTCTCCCCTGAAAATATTGAATGATTTACACTTCAAGGATAAATTACCAACATACAGATTACGCTTCCCAGTGTTGGGAAACGTGAAATAACAATAAGGCAATGGCCAGAAAACTGTATTTTTCTGTCTCTACTGTGTTACAGATGTGAAAATAAACCCTAGAATTTAAAGAGAAATTCAGAAGGCTTTAGAGCATTTATATCTATGCCTCTTTTTTTGATCCAGTTTATTTGGTTTTTATGAGATCCTGTTTATGAGATATTTTGAGAGACTTTACTGTAGAGTGCCTTTTGTTTTCTTCATCAAGTGACATCAAAAGTGGACAAGTATAAAGGACATGGTGAGGGGAAGAAGAAATGCCATTCATTTGAGATAATATAAAATGTCTTTCTCCAACAAATTATAGAATTAATGATTTTTGAAAACTAATTCCAGAGCTAAAGAAATCTTTTACAGGCTGATAGAAAAAAAAATGTCTAGTTGTTTAATTTGTTAGCATTTATCACAAACCCAAAGGTTCTGATAATAATGGATAGCATTTTTTAAAATTCTACAAAAAGAAAGGAAAAACAGCTCAAACCACCTCTAACACATCCCCCACAAACACTAGTATGAAACAAAGTAATAAAGACCAATGCTAGGGTTGGGGCCAAGGGAAAGCTTCCTCTTCACCCCTGAAGGTTCACTAAAAATCACTGACAAATTCAGATTCATATGAAAAAAAGGCATAGCAGATTTTATTTTAACGTTCATAGTATGGGGAAATCTCAGAATAACTGCTCAATAACCCAGTGGGGTAAAGATGCTTATGTACTCATCTTCATAGGGAAAGAGGAGATGGGGTGTACAAGTAAATGATTCTTAGGGGGGGATTTAATAGGCTTGGAGAACATACCATGGCCCAGGACAAAGTCTGCTGGGCCCACAAAGCAGACAATGACTCGGGAGTGATTCTCCTTAAAATCCTGAATGGGACCAAAGTAGAAGACAATGGTCTGTGACAAAAGTCTGTCTAAGTTTGTTGACAGACTTTAGTCTTTCTTATTGTGATATGAGCTAAATTAGTGAAAACTTGGGGTAAGGACCAGAGGTAATTTTCTTCTTTGGTGGGTCTAGACTTTAGGCAAATAAGGGAAAGTGACATCCTGTGCTTTGGAGAGTGACAGAGGATTGAGAGACAGGGATGGAGTGGGGTGGGGGAGGCAGTCAGAGAGATTTTGAGGCTGCTTCTTTAGTCTGTCAAGGCACCATATTTTGGGTAACAGCCTCTGAGCCCCAACACTAGCACATCTTATTATCATGAAAATTAAGCAGGTTTTTAAGTTACTGAATGTAATTTTATGTATATTACATTCTTTTAACATGCATTGTTATGGTAGTAATCACTAGTTTATCATTCCTTCCACAGATATTTATTGAACACCTACTATGTTCCAGACATATTGCTAATCTTAGCAATGCTTTCCTCTATCCTTCCTGGCTTACCTACGTCTAAACTAGCACTTTTCATACCTTACAGGAATGACTAGTTCTCTTATCTGATTTTTCCACTACACTTAGATTCCTTGAAAGCAGAATCACTGTCTGCAGAGTCCTTGCCAGGAACAACTTTCCAGTGAAAGAGATGCTTGGACAAAATTTCAAAAACATTAAGAGTAATAATAGTATTAACAATAATTAAAATACTAAGAAGGAGGAAGCAAAGGCGAAGGGAAAGTATGAAGGGATTGCTAACTTCCAGTGGTCTCTGTTCATTTTCCCATTTAATCCTTACCATAACCCTATGAGGTGGGTAATGTAACAGATCCCATTTTACAAATTAGTAAATCAAGATTCAAGGGTGTTAGGTAACTTGATTAAGAAATAGAAGTGAGTGGGTAGAGAGAGGCAGAAGAGAGAGAGCTGTGTTCCAGGCAGGAGAATGAAGGAGTGAGCCAATGTGCCCTTTAGCGATTTGGGATGGCTGGACCAGCATTATTAGCAGAAGGAGAGTATGACAGGGAGTAATTTGGGATTTCCATTAATACTATCCATATGCATGGTTATTAAGGATTTACTGTGTGACTGACATAGGATGGTGATCATTGCTTTAAAAGGATTACTTAATTTTTTCCCACCAAAACCCTGAGAGACAAAGAACTAGTTTGGACAGGTTAAGTAACTTGCCCAAGGTGACAAAGCTAATAAGTGGCAAAACAATATTCAAGCCAGGTCTGGGCAATTCCAAAGTCCGTGATCCAAACCCAGCTTTATTACCTGGCCACCTCAGAACGAGTCTGAGACAGAAGAGAGGCCAGAGTATGAAGAGCCTCATAGGCTAACCCCAAAAGTGTGAATTCTGTTCTAAAAGCTACAGGGAAGCACTTTCTCAGATGATCATTCTAACAATGTTTTATAAAGAAGGAGTTGGAAGTGAAGCTGGGGGCAAAAGACTAGTTAGGAGACAATTATAATAAGCTTAAGAAGATTTGTAGAGCTAGTAACAACGGGAATGTTTGGGAGGTGAAATGATGAGAGAGACGAGAGAGAAAATCTAAACGATAACCAGAATGAAGGGGAACACCTTGAGTTGCTCCTGTGTCTCTCGCTTGAGTAACTGGTTGAATGATTGTGGCATTCATTTATGGCAAATATGGGAGACACAGGAATGGGAGATTTAATTTTAATTTTAATGTGAGAGGTGTCTGGGGTCCACCATCTTGAGGCATTTGGATATGTATGCCTGGATCTTGGAAGCCAGGAGTCTGGGTTGTAGACGTAGATTTAGAAGTTCTTGGTTTATTGGTAGGAGTCAAATGCTGAAACAGGCATCATGAGGACAACAAAGAAGAATAAGATGGGGTAAGTGGAATCATTAAAGAATACTGAGGGGAGAGTAGTATGAAAACAGCCAAAGAAGGAAATAATTTCATAAAAAAGTGTTGCAGTGTCAAATTCTTCGAGAGAGATTAAGTAAGATGAGGGGGAAGTACACAATCATTAGAGAACTAGGGGGCAATTGGTAAACTCAAAGAATTAATTGAGTTTTGAAAGAAAAATGGAACAAAATCTATTGTTTTCATTGTTAACCTTTTTCATGATTATTTCAGGGTTTGCTACCGAAAAGCTGTTCTCAGTCATAATATTCTGAAATATTTGTCTCTATCAGATATCAAATATTCTTTATAGTAAAATATCAAAGCTTGGGAATGATTTTTTAAAAGTAAATTATAGTAGAGCCAGTGTTTTCCCCAACACTCTCATGCCCTTAATATCCAGTGTGCTTTCTAGACTAGGAGAGAAAGAGGAGGAGTTACAGCTGCTTGCTAGGAATTTGGAAGCCTCATGCAATTGCCCTCGATTGGCTGCAGGGCAGTCAATAAACTGGATGTGCCCTGAGGTTCACATGTGAATGTTGTGGTCATATTTATTACAGAGAGGCAACAAGCTTCGCAAATGTGCTCTAGGTTCTTAAAAAGAAGGTGTTTGCATCACACTGCTACAATGTGAGAGACAATTCCTAGGAATGGCTACTATCAAAACAAGGAGTGCAAGGGCTCACCAACACGTTACCCTAACCCAAGAAGGACGTCAGCAGCCGACATCCCTTTTGCTCAGGATCTGAATTTTTGAACACAAAAGCCCAGTAAGAAGGATATTCACATCTGAAACCATAAACTTTCACAGCCCAAATAAATTTTTTTTAGTCTGATGTCCAAATAAATTCTGAAGTTATTTATATATCAATCCCCCAAAATAAGTGCTTTCAACCCTGCTGCATACAGCTCTCAGCTAGTGAAATTTCTGCAGCAGACATTTTTCTCTGAGAAGTGCAAAATAAATAAACAAAACCTGACTCAGTGTGTCTGATGGCTTGAAATTATTCTAGGTAGTGGCCTTAATTTAGAGTTACAAATGTGTTTAGCTCTGTATATCCAAAGCCTAGAAGAAATAGACCAATAAATAAGTGAGCATTTACTTTCAAACTAGAAAAATTGATCTACAGAACCAGTTCTGATACGGTTACTTAATGTGTAAAATTAAGGATTTGGGACTAGATGAATTCTACAGTTCTCAGTAGTTTAAACATTTTACGATTCTCCTTCCTCCTGACTGGGCTAAGAAACAAAGCTGCATTTTCTGACTCCAGGAGGTTCTTACTCATGAGACCAACATCTCTAGTCATGCTACTCACTGCAGTAGACAAGAAAATATATGCTGTACTTCCTGCTATGAAGAATTTTCAGAAATGTATTTGTGAATGTGGGGGAGTCTTCCATAGTGCAGAGCTCTCAGAATTGAGAATCTTTTTTTTCATTCCAAATTTTCCTGGAATTCAGAAGCATCATGATTGTTTCATTGTCTAATTGAGCATTATAAGGCATCATTTCACAATCCAAGTTGAGAAATATCATGAGGAAGAAAAAAGCCACGTATTATAACAGTGTTCCTCTCAGGTGGTCTGCAATTTTTGCACTTTCTTAATTGTATATGGAAAAATCTGAAAAAAAAAAAACAGCTGGAAGATGGAAGAAAATAGGTTTTTATCTCTTTATTAACTGTAGATGTTCCTCCCAGGAAAAAGAGAGAGATTGCTGGCAGAAAATAATGAAAACGCAAGAGCTTGTGCTGTGTGCTGGAAGAATTGCTCCTGAGATAAAGGTGAAATGCAGATAAGGACTGTCAAGATGCCGCCTATTTGCTTTTTTTGTTTAAAGAAAATTGTGTTTTTGTTCCATTCCTATCCATCCTGGCTATGAAGTAACTGTCAACCTAGAGATCTGGAAACTCCAGTTGAATAACTTAGACTTAATTACTTTGGTGCCTTTAGGTATCTAATGCATGCTGTAGATGATTGCACTGTCATTTTAACACTGGGAGGTACAAAATAATAGGTCCATCTTCAAAAGATGTGGCCTTTACCAAACTAATATTTTTACATTTGGTATCCAGAGTACTGAAATAAAGAAAATTGCTAAATGCAACTTAGAGTGAAAATGTACATACATTTAGTCATTGCAAGCATTAAGTCACTTGGGGTATTTCTTTCAACGCTGCATTTTAAGAGAAATAGGTTTTCCTACCTGAAATAATGTCTTAGTCTGTCTATGCTGCTAAAACAGAATACCGTAGATTGGGTAATTTATAAAGAACAGAAATTTATTTCTTACAGTTCTGGAGCCTGCAAAATCTAAGGTCAAGGCAGTTGTGTGGGCCTTCTTGCTGTGTCCTCACATGGCAGAAGGCAGAAAGACGAGAGGACAAACTGCATCCTCACATGGCAGAAGAAAGTGAATCCACTCCTGCAAGCCCTTAGTATAGAGTCAATAATCTATTGGTGAAGGCTCCACCCTCATGAATTAAACACCTCGCAAAAGGCCTTACCTCCCAACACTGTTGTATGGAGAATTAAGTTTCCAACACATGAATTTTGGAAAGGACACATTCAAACCATAGCAAATAGGAACTTTATAATAGTCATACTGTTAATGGAAAAGGAAGGAATATCTTGGGCCATCACTGTGCTATGTAATCCCCTGAAACTGCAATATTAAATATTTCATCTATTTTAAGACATGTATTTTATCACATTTTAACATGCATCAAGTTGGAATGCATCTTACATTGGGTAGTGAATCAGATTAATTGGTGGTCTTTTAAAAAATGTATCGGTATATAAAATAACACTGCATCTTTGTGATCATGAAGAGGAATAGATTACAATCCATAAGAGAGAATTGTTTATTTCACAGAATGGGTCAAACAGATAAAGAATTAAACTCAGTACTAGTTTTCTTCTAGTACTAACAGATACTAATAGGAAACACACAGTAAAGATCACAATATCTTATGGTGAACTGAAAAATGGAGATTTAAGTCACTAAGTTTGTGGTAATTTTTACAGCAGCAATAGGAAACTAATACAATCCTCTGTAAGGAACATCTGCTAAAAAAAAAATTTTTTTTACAATCCTTCTTTTTAGTGTTAAAATACGTGTACATACTAATAATTTTTTTTTTTTTTTTTTCCTTTTTGTCTTTTTTTGTGACCGGCAACAGATCGCAACCCTCAGTGTCGTGCCCGTACCGGACTGGGACCGGCAACGGAATCGCAACCTTTGGTGTCGCGCCCGCACCTCGCTCAGCCAGTGAGCGGGAACCGGT
>NW_007727418.1:200566-206545 GCF_000696425.1 Galeopterus variegatus | reverse complement strand
GAACCCTCGGCGGGAGCGCCGCCACGCTCCCAAGCAGCGCACTGTAGCAGTGCGCCACTGGGCCGGCCCCTTTTTTTTTGTCTTTTTCGTGACCGGAAAGGGGATCGCAACCCTTGGTGTGGTGTCGCCCACACTGCGCTCAGCCAGTGAGCGCACCGGCCATTCCCATATAGGATCCGAACCCGCGGCGGGAGTGTCACTATGCTCCCAGTGCTGCACTCTCCCGAGTGAGCCACCGGGTCGGCCCCATACTAATAATTCTATTCCTATTTTATAAAACAATGCAAAGCATCAAAAAATAAGATGGAATAATGGATGAATAGAAGAATGAGCACATATATATCAATAAATAAATATATACTTATGCTATTTATCTATATAATAAAGAAAAAATAGCAACATGTTAATTGTAGAATCTAGGACATAGGTATATGGGCGTTCACTATATACTTTTTCCTTCAACTTCTCTATATTTTTAAAACGTTATAATAAAATTTGGGGGAGGGGGAGTGATGTATATTTGATAGCCTTAAAATGGAGATGATACCTTTCTTGAAAAAAATAATCAGCTTTTAGCCAAGTGACTCTCAAAAAGTGTACCCTCTGTCACTGGTATTATTGTATAAATTGGGTTAGGTTATAACTTTTGTGTTAGCTCTTATTTTCAGTTACAATGTTTTTTAATATATAAAATAGAAAACTTTAATGAAAAACTGTGATTCTTTTGTTCATTAGGAATAATTTTATACTAAAGAATGAATTTTAAGATGCTAAAGAAAATTACATGGAGAATCTAATAATATGTATTGAAGGATATGCTTGCTAACATTCTTATGTTAGCAAAAGAATTAAAAAAGAACTCAGTAATTCCTAATCTTAAAGAAAAATGTGAAGTAGAAATTTACCTCAGATGCTCTTCCATTTTCTCTACCAGCATCCACTGTCTTGACTTCTCCCTCTCTGTCTCTGCAAAGGGATTTGCTCTGTATCAGAGTTAGAAAATGAACATGCAATTCTTCCTAACACCTGGTTGTTCTTTGCTAAGATGGTTTTATTTTAACAAGCTTGTCTTAAAAATTCCGGTGCAGTCAGTACCTACAGGGAATGAATGAAGAGTGACAGTTTCATGTCCTGCAGCATGCCACAAAACATCTCTGAAACTCTGAAACATCAAGACAAGTTTGTTTCCAAAATCTGTTTCTAAGGTCAACACCACAGCCTGGTCAATAGCTCCTGCCACCTGTTAGTAAGTGAAATCACATAGAAACTGTAAAGAACACTGTTGTTTTATGATAATTTCCATGTCTATTTTTTACCAATTATATTCACAGTCCACAGCACTGCTTTTGAAATTTTAGGAAAAACAAAACACAATTAATAGAAACAATAAGGTATAAAACTTTTATTGCACCTTTAAGTTCAATGGCTAATTTTAATAATTACCCTTATATCTCAATTGGTTAATTGTATTTAATTTTTTTCGTATTCCTTCTATTGGTTTCATTATATCTATTATGAACTTAAAATTGCCTGTAACCTACAGTTGAGTATCTTCAGAAATTAACCAATTAAACAAAAGCACAGTCCATTAAATAACTTAATTGTTTGTTCAATGGACTTTGCCAGTTTATTTTAGATTATCCTATCTAAAAAAAAAAAAAATCACTTAGATATATGGCCAACATGTAAACTCCTTCCTGATCCCAACTGGAAACTATACTATGTTATTACATCTCTTCAACATCATCTTTGATTACTATTAATAACAGTTTCCTCCTTTTAGGCTTTAAAACTGAGCTCCTTCAGAAAAGTCTCCCTTATATCTTTACCTTTTTTATTAGTAAAGAGTAGAGTCTTTAATTTCTCTCTCATGCTCCCTCTCTCTCTCTCTCTTTTAAATTGCATTAGATTAGTTTCCTCAGCTGGGCCCCAAGTGCTACTCAGCAATTCTTTTATTTAACTCTAATTGATTCCCTAGTGTACTTGCCAGAGCAACTGTCTGAAAATGCATTTCAAGGCACCAAACTCACATCTCTCATACTTGCACTCAATAAATAATTATGCCATACACCTAAATTATAAAGAAAGGCCAGTGCTCTCTGAAGCAAATTCCTATTCTGGTATCTACCCATCAAATTTCAAATTCTCTCAGAAACTTATTTTTTAATTCCCCTGTGATCATAAAGCAGGAATACCATCTACTCCAAGACTGATTCTTCAACTACATCAGAAATACTGCTTCTCTTGTAACATTTACTCTGCATGAACAAGTAGATCTTCCTCTTACATTCCACTGCACACCGGAAACAGGGCTGAAATATTTAAACCTGACTCCACTGAAAGACAGAAGATAATAAAAGAGAAAAAAAATTACAAAGACGTATGTCTAGCTGGAGGATCTGATCTGCAGTACAGCTGACTCACCTGAGTCACCTCCAGTTTATGGCCCACTACAGAGTCCCACCTTCTTGGGTTCCTGAACTGTCTGCACAGAAACTAGCAGCATTCAGGAACACACACCTTCTCCGGAATAGACCACAGCAGTGGGATCCCAAGAGAGAGAAGTGTTTCCTTTCTTGCTTTCCCAGGGGCCAATTTAAGAGTATTCTTTTCTTCTTAGGACCAACACTAGGAATGTCCACTCTACCATGACAATCGGGGTGAATTTTAGTCTCATGATCTTTTGTGGGTTTTTTTTTTTTTTTTTTGGCCTAAGTTTTATAAATCCATCTTTATTCTAATTTATAATCTTTCTTTCTCTCTGGAATGTATTTCCTCTGCTTCATCTTCTGTTAACTACTTACCTTTTCTTTAAACATGGTTTCAACTTTCATTTCCTCCACACAACATTCCCAGGATCTCCCTTTTCTCTAATTATGCCTATTTGGTCTTCCTCTGATGTAGACGACTCTTGATTTATGTAATTTTAAGTAGTTGTGTATTTGGCTGCCCCCTCACTAGATGGAACTCTTAGATAGTAAAGACTCTCTGTTTTTCATAATAATATCAACAATTCTATTTAACTTATTTTTAGAGTTTATACTTACTGGGCACCTATGTACCAGATAGTCTATATTTAAATGCATTATCTCACTTAAATGCATTATCTCATTTGATCTTTACCACAAGCATAAGAAATATTAGCTCCATTTTACAAATGAGAAAATAGAGCAATGAACAGAGTTCATTAACTTGCCCAAATTCGCAAAGATAGTAACAGTGGAGCCAGGCTTTGCATGTACTTGTCTAACTCTCATGCTCTTGCTCTTGTCCCCTGCACAAATCTCCACAGAAATGTCTTCCACTTATAAGTACTCTGTAAATGTGGGTTGGTAGAAAAGTAAGCTTAAAAGAGAGAAATTGAGAGTAGGATAATGATTACTAGAGGAAGGGAAATTGAGGTGGGTGGGGGGCAGTGCTGGGGAAAGTTTCGTAGACTGGTACTAAGTTACAAAGTCACAGTTACATAGGAAGAATAAGTTCTGGTGCCCTAGGGTGACAATAGCTAATAATACCGTATGCATATTTCAAGATAGAGGGAAAAGAGGATCTTTAATGTTATAACCACGAAAAAATGATAAACATTTAGGTTACAGATATGCTAACTATTCTGATTAGATTATTATGCGATATACACATATACTGAAACAACAAATTGTACCCCATAAACATGTACAATGAAAAAACATCTAAAAAAAGAATATATGGGTTGGCATTGGAATTGAATTGGCCCAGCCATTTAAAGCAAATAGATTTTATCTCCCAACATATTCCAAAAGAAAGAAAGGATTAGATTTTAATGACAAAGCACATTAAAAAGCCCACTGCAAATCCAAGGCCCCAAACAGTGCAGTTTATGGAAAGAAGTATGGTTTTGGTTCACTTGGAATATCAGTTAGAAAAATATTTTTTGAAAAAGTAATTAATGAATAAAACTTTGAGATTATGCAAGTCCACTTATATTTTCATCACAAACACACACACACTCACACACAACTAAATTATGTTAACGAGTCTCTGATTGGGCAGAGTATGTTACCAGAACACGTCATCGTTTTATTTTACCTTATCTGTAAATAGTAGTGTTCTCAATAGTACTTTACTTTTCAAGCTCTCAAGTTAATTCAGAGCTTTGTCTTTGAAATAAATAATCTCTTATGTGGTTTTCTTGATGAATGCCTTACTACGTTGACCAATACAATGTAAAGTTGAATTTTCTTAATAAAAATAAAACGTGATCCATATTTTTAATAAACAATATGTGAAAAGAATGGACCCAGGCAGGAACAAATTGCTGATGAAGCTGTGAATAATCTTTGAACATAAAGATCTTAGGACGAATTTCTTTTCAATTATTTTCAAATAATTAAAGAAGAGTATGGATACATGGATAGTATCAAGACAATAGCTATCAAGTCCAACTGCTTAAATTGTGATTCAGAGACTAGAATATAAAAAGATATATTAACAAGAGGCAGAAAATAAAGCATTTTATTGGATGAGCAATTATAATTCAATATCAAATGTTTTAAAAATATCTCATTTCACAAGTTGTTTTCACATAATTGTTTTAGCTTTCCTTTGAGTGCATTTTAAAGCAAAACTGAAATTGTAAAAACTACTATATTAGCTGCTGCACAGAAAAAAGTTTTTGTTCTAGTCATTTATGCTAGATATAGATGAGAAGCACTGCATCTTCTTCCACTCAACTTTTTTTTTTTTTCAGTGCCTTGCTTATGCAGCTACAAAAATGGAATAGAATATAGAAATCCCAAACACTCCTTTGGAATTCACACGATTTGTATTTTATTGACTTTTTAAAATCAATTTGTTGCTCTCTTTAATATTAGTGGCCCAGCACATCAGTTTAAAAGAACTGTGCCCTGATGGATGGAAAGTCTGGATCTCAGCAGGATTCTCTTTCTACTAGAAACGTAGAGATTTAGGATGAGCTATTAGGATTGCAAGATGGGTGGGGGAAGTATGGGAGACAATGGGGAGGTATTGCCAGAGAAAATATCATGAAGAGTTCTTAAGCCTGCGGGAATTTATGGGATAATTTCCATCCTTAAACGAGATCTTTGAAGTTTTTCATGCTTTCTTGTTGCCAGCGGGATCTTCTGTTGAAGTAAGATAATTTCTGTGTTTGCGTACCTCAGAAGAGCAAGAGAACAAAAAATAGTCACATTGGCACATTCCTTCTAAGATACCAAACTAAACAGAATGACAGCATGAGTTAAGGACGGGGAAAAGTGGCAGGCTTTGCATGTGCCATAGGCTCAGATATCCTGTCATATATTCAGTGATGTGGAAAGTATATATATGATTAAAACAAATATCTGTGTAAGTCAATTATATGAAACATGATAAAGGTGACCAAAGTTTACTGGTGAAGTACATAAGGGAGATTAATTTCTCTGAGTTAGAAGTAATGTCAATTACATGAAGAACAGTGTGACTGGTTCTAAAAATATTCAAATCTTCACAAAATAAAGTGTCAATTTTTTTTTTTTTCTGAGGAAACAACACAGTTGAGGGACCAGAAAGCATGGCATGGAATGATGATGTTGTGAACTAGTTTCATGAAATAAAAAGCTTTAAGCTAATATTAGAAATATATATATATAGCGCACAGGCTTTATTATTCAACCCTCTACACATGG
This sequence comes from Galeopterus variegatus, assembly GCF_000696425.1. Taxonomy (NCBI): domain Eukaryota; kingdom Metazoa; phylum Chordata; class Mammalia; order Dermoptera; family Cynocephalidae; genus Galeopterus; species Galeopterus variegatus. Next base: position 200,882 of record NW_007727418.1, on the reverse strand, counting down.
TACAATTTTCTTTATAAATGCATTTCTTGTTGAGTTTATTATCCAGATTTATATCCCCATGGGGTTTAAGCGAAGGCCTAGAAAGTTTTATAAATGCTTAAAATATGGCTCATCTCACTGCAGTGACATGAATGCCAAAAAAAGGGGGGGAGAGAGCCAGATATTGCATTTTTCTTCAAATATTGAAAGGGAGATTATCTAGTAAATGCAGCTTTTTCTCAGGAACTTTTGGAAGTGATTTATGTGTATGTGATAGAGATCTGACCATTCTTCTGTGTGTGTGTGTGTGTGTGTGTGTGTGTGTGTGTGTGTGTGT
>NW_007727418.1:182979-200556 GCF_000696425.1 Galeopterus variegatus | reverse complement strand
CACTTTGACAGCTATTAAACTGAAATTAAACTTACAAAGTAAATGTAAACAAAATTTAAAACTCATTATAATTCAAATTCTTAACATTGACTTAATGTGACATGATATTTTGCTTAAACAAAATTGCCTCTTCTAATGTGAATATAATACTCACTGCTCTAATAGAAAGATTTGTTGGCATGTATGTATTACCATGTGCCATGATTAACATGTCTTCTGTTTTTTCTTTCTCTATTTCTCATTAGAATTCAGGCATATGAAATTGGATAAATCATCATCTTTAGTTTAGGACACATTCTTATCATTTGTTCATTTATAGTCCTCTTTTGTTAGTTGTTTTTTATTTAGTTAGTTAGTGTTAACAATGTTTATAGGCAAACCCACCTCTCAAAATAAAACTTAGGACCTTGACAATCATTTACATCTAACGTATGGCCCTCCCATTCTGTTTCCTAGGCTCTTCCCACCCACAGCAAATATCATCCTAAATTCGGTGTTTACCATGCTCTTCATTTTTTAAAATGTAGTTTTAGGGGCTGGCCCGGTGGCGCACTGCTACAGTGCGCCGCTTGGGAGTGTGGCGACGCTCCCGCCGAGGGTTCGGATCCAACATACAAACCGGTTCCCGCTCACTGGCTGAGCGAGGTGCGGGCGCAGCGCCGAGGGTTGCGATCCCGTTGCTGGTCCTGGTCCGGTATGGGCGGGACACTGAGGGTTGCGATCCGTTGCTGGACACGAAAAAAGACAAAAAAAAAAAAAATGTAGTTTTATTTCCTATACATATTTTATATATTTTTTAAAAGGTTTATGTATTTCTAAAAAGTACAGGGTTTTTTGTTGTTGTTGTTTTGCCTTCATAGAGAAATATGATATATAATTTTTGGAGACATTTCTTCATTTAATATTAAATTGCTAATACCCATCCATATCCCATTGCTGCACGGTGCAGTACCTTATGCCTTTTGACCACTATGCAGTATTTTACTGTGTCACTCTGAAGCAGTTTATTCATCCATTTTCATATGGGTGGGCTTTGAGCTGTTTCCATTGTTTTTGCTATTGTGAACAGTGCTGCTTTGAACATTCTGATTTACGTTTCCTATTGTACATGTGTAAAATAATTCATTCTTCTATTATTTTTCTCTGCTCAAACTACAGCAAAACCTATCACATACCTTAAGTTACAAGCCCTTCACTTGGCTAAAACACATTATGTATGAAATAAAAAGAACAGACAATTATTATTGAGTTTACTCAATAATATGGCAGACAATATTCCAAGATCTCTCTCTATATATCAGCTCCTTTAATATTCACACCAACCCTTTAGATTGAAATTATCATTTTCTCTTATTTTTCATGCAAAGAGACTGGTAACCAAAGAGTAGAATAAATTGTAAGAGATGTTGCCAGGATTCAAACCCAGGCAGTCATGTTCCAGAGCTTGCACACCAGTGATAACCATTATTTCTTTATCTTTAGCTTACAGAAATGACTCGTGACAAACACAAGCAATGAAATCACATGACAGTCAGTGCTCGATAAGGGAGTCATCCAGATAAATCAAACTATTTTTACATTAATTAAGTTAGAATTGAAAACAAACATTTTTTTAATTCATATATAGTTTCTAGACACTTTAAAAACATGTCTGTAGACCCTAGTTTGAGAAACAATGTTATTAAGGAATGACTGGTTGGAATATAGTCTAGGACTTAAATAAAATTTCAGGCACAGAATTAACCAAGACTCTTGGGATTGTAAGTGGCAGAAATACAATTGAAACTGTCGTGACAATAGGATAGTTAATTGATTCACAGATTTAGGAAAGATATTGAGTAGTCTTGAAAGAAAGAAAAAAAAATGTTGTAGGAGAAATAAACAAAACTATAAAATGGATACACTGATGGCAAATAAACGCATAAAAAGGTATTCAGCACCTTTAGCCATTAGAAAAATGCAAATTAAAACCACAATGATATCATTGCACACCTATCAGAATAACTAAAATAAGAAATAGTGACAATACCAAATACTAGCGAGAATTCAGAGAAACTAGAGCACTCATACATTGCTAGGTGGAATGTAATGGAAAACAGTTTGGCAGTTTCTTAAAAAAATCTAAACATGTGACTGCCATACAACCCAGTAATTGCACTCTGGCATCTATCCCAGAGAAACATAGATATATCTTCACAAAAATTCCTGTCCACGAATGTTTATAGCAGTTCTATTCATAATAGTCAAACCCTGGAAACAACTCAGATGTCTTTCAAATGGGTGAATGGTTAAACAAACTGTGGTACATTCATACTATGGAATACTCAGCCGTAAAAAAGAATAAAGTATTGATACATGCAGCAACTCTTCAGTATCATGTCACTGTTTAAGTGCCCTGACTGCTCTCCTATATTCTCAAGAAGCAGTTTCAGTAATGTCATTTCTTGGGTGCTGGCTTGATATTCTCCATATTACCTACCTCTTACATGCACTACCTTGTTTCAGTTGTACACTATGACACACAGCATATTCAGCTTGGTCTTCATTTAACATACATAATGGTAACAATACAGGTACCCAGTTGTAACCAAAATTTGGCATCACACTTCATGAAAAGTTTGCAATAAACTAGTGTGGCATGGCACATCGGTTGAAAACCACTGTCTTAAAATATTCCTCTGATCTAGGTGCCTCATTTTATAACCTGAATCCAGCCATTTCTGTTCTCTTGGAGTTTGTGATTGTTTTGTGTTTTATTTTTCAAATTCTATATTCTCTTCATTGGTTCTATGTTGTTTTCATCTCCCACAAGTGGTAGCTTCTTAAGGGTTGGTGGCATTGTGAGATCAGAAATAATATTAATGAACATTCTGTATTCTTTTACATTAAAATCAGTTTATCTGTCTTGCATTTTAAGTGGATCTTTTACCCAAGAATGACTTTGTAACTTCATGAGTTATCATTTGAAAAATGTTTGTTTACCAAGTTACACAAATCTTTTACATGTTGACATGTTTTATTATATGATGTCAAAAATTATATTTGTTAATATCATCATTGACCATTAAGAAAAGTCTTTAAGCATTGGCAAATACAAGTTTTTTAAAATTCTAATTTTTATTTCAAATTTTGGTAGTTATCACTGGCAATAAACACTTTTATTTTCCTTGAAATCATAGGCTCACATTGTCCATTTGCTAGAAAATATCTGCCAAACACCTAAGTCCAAATAACTGTTTTCTCTCTGCCAGTAATTTTTTTCAAGTAAAAATGGTGCTGGTTGGAAAAAGTGGCTATTTCAGCTTACATGTACTTTTCCTCCATACATAGCTCTACTTCAGTGTGCAGAAGTGCTTCAGGAGTACTTTGCATTTGTCACACAGAACATGAAAAAATGGGTATTCAAGTGTCAAATGAAATAAGGTTAATTTTACTGCTACATCCATTACATTCTTAAGTTGTAGAGGATTCATAAAGCAAATATACTTCACAGGGCCTGGTTTTCCAAAGCCTTGCAGTTTCAAATATTGACCTTGCAAAGGACAAGAAATTTTCCTCAGGCTATAAAGTCTCTGGTGTAAAATAAAGATTTGTGGCACAGCAAGGTTGCTGGCTCAAAGACAGACTAGTTACCAATTGATATGTAAAGTTACTGGGAAGCTGCCGGAGGAAGAAGGAATGTTTGCTAGATCAAGCTTTTGTTGGTGGATCACTTAATTGTCTGAGGGAATGTCATTTGACTTGTTTTTACTGAATGTTACCAGCTTCTGTTGTTAAACTTGTTAAACGGTGCTTAGCAAAAAACCCCACCTATGTCTCTTCCTGTAACTTCTCTGTCTGGAGAATAAGGGCAGGAAGAGAACCCCAATTCAGGGTTAATTTCCCAGGGAAGGAATGCCTCTCACTTGAGGGTTCTGGGGAAGTTAACCACTTCAGGGCTTCTCACTGCTCAGAAGAGATGGGCTTTGAGTAATCCTCTGTGGCTCCATCACCCAGGGGAAGTGGGATGACAAATCCATGGGGGGCAAAGTGTAACATTAAATGAAAATGGCTTTCTTTCTTTTTTATTTTTAATGTGAGTGTATATCTATGAAAAAGTGAATATTAATATAGTTTGGTGCCACTGACTTGATTAGTGTTAAGGTACCAGCAGGGCAAAGTGTAACATTAAATGAAAATGGCTTTCTTTCTTTTTTATTTTTAATGTGAGTGTATGGCTATGAAAAAGTGAATATTAATATAGTTTGGTGCCACTGACTTGATTAGTGTTAAGGTACCAGCAATTTTACCCATCATTTTTTTTTTTTTTTTTTGCCTCATCATTGAAATGAGAAAACAGCAAAAAGAGCATGTAATGTCTTAATATTTTTATTAAAGTAGCTTTGACTTCATGGACCCACTGAAAGTGTATAAAAGACCCCCAGGGTCTTAGAGACCACATTTGACAGCCACTGCTCTATAACAAACCTTTAGCTTCTTTGGTCCAACTAGTGTTTCCCAGCTTCTAAACAGTTACTGGCACACAGTAGGTGTCCATTAAATATTTGTTGGATAAAGAATGAATGGATAAATGAATGAATGAGCTCTATGGACAATTGATTGAAATTTCTCAACTCCGGAAATGTATAACAACCAATAGTTCATCCATGAATTATTGATTCACTTATTTTTAAGTGCCCGACCCCTAAAAAATAGAAAGAAGAACTAGTTCTAGTTTGAAGCCTGGTACATAAAGTCAGATGCAAATAAAGGAGTAAACATAATATGGATACAAAAAAGATATTCATAAGGCATCATAGAAACTACGCATTCTTTCTTATCTCAAACTTCATGCAACTCCAAAGGGAGACCATAGTAACCCTCTTATTAAGATGAACTTGATGATAAATTCATTGTGAAAATTTGGGCTTTATGATTATATGAATCTGTTAAACCAGATTATCCTAGGAGACAGAAAAAAAAATGTCTGCAACAGTATCCCTCTGGCATTATTACTCAAACATCTAATGTAGTTTTTATGATTTTCTTTATTTTTATTATAGATTTAATACCATTAGACAACACTCTGTGCATGATATTTTATTCTTTAATAAACTGTATATATATTTTTATTATAAAACATGCCATTTCTTCACCTTAAACATGGAAAGAGAGTCAGTTACACAATGTAGTTATTAGAATAAAAAGCAAGATACAAAATCTTCCTCTTTGAATAACACTTTTACCATTCACGGGCAAAAGTGGATAATCAAAAGAGTTTAAGGTTAAAAGAAACAAAATCAGGTTTGAAATCCTGGCTTGGCTCCTTTCCAGCTCTTGTAAATCCCTGGGTGAGTTTTCAAGTTATCTGAGACTAAGTTCCCTCATGTATAAAAGGAAGACAATAAAATTAATTTCATTTCACAGAATTTATGTGAGTTTCCAATGAAATAATATATGTGAAAGTGGTTTACAAATTCTAAGGAAAAATCAGCTGATAGTTATATTTACTACTGTTTTTCCAATTCAGTTTGCTTATACTTGAGTCTTCTTAAGGTATATCAATACTGGAAAAGAAAAATGTTCTTAATTATGAATATTAAAACTAAAGGAAAATGCCTTTTATTTTTGAGAATAACGAATACTAGAAATTAAGATGATCATTTCCTATCGCCAAACTGATGAACTCTAAATCATGCATGTTCTAAGGCTCCCAATAAAAACAGAAAAAAAGAAATTTAAAATCCAAGATAGCAAATGAAGAAAGGATTAATTTCAATTTACAAACCACCAAAAAACATTTTATTTGGCACTTAATGGCCACATTAAAGTAATATATTTTGTCCTCCCTTTAAAATATTTTTTCTATGTAAAGTATATCTCATGTGGTCAGCATGAGACCATTCCTAACATATGCACTTAAGAGTAATAACATAGCACACCATTTGTTAGAAAGTAATAGGTACACTAGAATGTTCTACCATACCAGCACATCTTTAATGTCCCAGAGTTTAAAAGTCTCTTTATGATTATGAACTAACAATAGTGTCTGAATGCTCTGCTGTGTACTACTGATTTAATTACTTAGAATGTCAAATGCATTGGAAAATCTCTTTATTTTTATCTTATTTTTCTCACAAATGCAGGGCTATTGGGATCACTTCTTGTCTGAGTCTGAGCACCCCTGTGGAGAAGATCCAAGCGTGAAGTTTCCTTTGAAGTGAATGGAATCTCCACACTCAGATCAGCTCTGAGGGTATATAGAGGAGAACAAGAAAACTGGCCGCATGAAAAACAGACATTAGCATTTAAATGAGGTTAGGCTTAAAAGAAAATTTGTGTGTCAAAAAATACTAAGATTTGAAAATTAAGATACAATTTCTTAATAATCCTAGGTCAATCCACCATGCATTAGAAGCAGGTCTTTCCTAGGTCTAACACAAAGGAAACAACAATAGATAATGCTCAAAGAGGTTAAAGATTAGGTCAAAAATAGGAGACCTATATCATATTAAAATATCACAGATGCCAGGTATTCCTACTGTGGGTACATGTAGAAGTCTGGCAACATCCATGGATTGTATGTGTCCCAAATCCTGATTTTCATTCTATATGTAATACGGTGGACTGGGAAAGTAAACAAAACAAAACAATATTCCAGTTAAGAATTCAAGCATAAATCTTGCTGATGTGGGTAAAATCAGCATAGGAAATACAATCTTTTTTAATGCAAAATGTATCTGCCATCTATAAAACCAAAATAGAAAGCGAAATCAGAGCTATTTCAGCAGTATCCATCATCTGTCAATCAAGGGCTAGTCTTTAAATAACACCACTGTTCAAGTCACTGAGCTAGACTGAGTTTAAGTCATGGTTCTTGATTTTGTTGTTTACACATGAAAAGTTAGCTAACTATACAAGGCAATATATGCTTGGCATCAAAAAACTCTGTGAGAGAAGAGGATCACGGTAAGCTAAGATGGTCTGGAAAGGCTTCCAGATAGGTCTCGAAGGATGAAGAGCACTTAGTTCAGCAGGGTGGGGTACTGTGGTTCCCTGTGTAAAGGAAGGTGCCCAACCAGAGACTTGGAAAAGGCAGAACCAGTAGTCTGGAAGATAGAAAGCAGAACAATGAGACTAGAACATATGGTCCCGTCAGTCCCTGGTGAGAGATAGAGGAAAGGAAGGATGTGGAGTGCTCCCCATGCCAGATTTCTCATGGCAAATTGCGGTATCATAGAGTCACCCACTGCAGGGCACAGTGGTGATGAACAGGTCCAAGCCACCAAGTAACCCTTGATCCCTTCTTCAAGCACCTGTAATAGATTGTCATCCAGTCTCTCCTTGAAGAAAGATGCATAACTGAACACGTTGTTCTGCAAGCAAGCTCCTTTCCTTTCTTAGGGCCCTCGTCTATTCTCCTTGCATACATCATGAATTCATATCATATGAACTTCCAAATTGTGTTTTAATGGATGACTGAATAATATACTCAGTGCTAGGAGACTTCAGGGAATACAGATGGAAATAGCCAGGGAAGGTATAATAGAAAAGGAAGACATCAACGGGCTTTTGAAGATTGAATAATAGGTGTAGAAAGGGAAGAGATGGATTTTAGGCTGGGGGATTTTAGGAGCAAAAACTCAAAGGCAAAAAAGAAAATGCATTTAGGAGGAAAAAACTACAAAGACCAGAATATTTAGCACAAAGAGTTTAATTTTTTATACCGATTTTTTAAATGATAAAAGCTTATATGCTCCTCCTTTGCCTATCATCCCCTTCAGAAATTGCAAAAGCAAATTCCATAATAATTGAAAAGTCTCTGCACACTCAATTTAATTTCTCAAAAAAAAAAAAAAAATCCACACCAACAGTTTGGAACGAATCCCTAAAGGCTACCTAAAATTGAGGAAATTCCATAATAATTGAAAAGTCTCTGCACACTCAATTTAATTTCTCAAAAAAAAAAAAAATCCACACCAACAGTTTGGAACGAATCCCTAAAGGCTACCTAAAATTGAGGATATAATTACAAGTGTACTTCTAGAATTATATTTATAAAACCAGAAACTGCTATACATTATTGTTCTGCAGTGTACTTTTTATGTCAGATACTACCTGTTTTATTCTTTCTGATGGTTATGGAGCACAAAGTAGTGAATGTGAAGACCCTTAAAAAAAAGTCAAGAGTTTGGATTTGTTGATGTAGACAATATGAAGGCACATCAAAAAGTTCATGAAAAGCTTCATATTGTCTTTAATTCTATTTTTCCATGAACTCTTCACACATGTACCAGAAAACTTGCATATAAATGTTTGCTGCAGCATTATTTGTATCAGTAAAAACTTGGAAACTGCCCAAACTTTCATTAAGAGTAAAGTAAATGCATTGTGCTGTATTCACACAGAGCAATGAATATGAGTGAATGACAGCTACATCAACATGTAAGATCCAACAAAACATAATGTTGAGTTGACTGGAAAAAACAATTCACAAGAGAATTGTGTGTACACATATAAATTTTCTTGCAAATTGTTTTGTTAACATAATTATTTTATGCTTATGAATTTCAAAAAACATATAAAGCAATTATATTTTGTTTAGGAATACATAAAAGTATAGAAAACCTATAAAGAATAATAAGGAAATGATAATAAAGTCCAGGATATTATTTACATCTGGGGAAAAGAGGAGCGTACTACTAAGGGGTGATCACAGAGCCTTTCTGAGGTCCTGGCAATATTCTATTTCTTAAACTGGGTGTGTTTATGAGTCTACTTTGTTATTATTTAACTGTATGGGTACACTGCATATACCCTTTGGTAGCTGTGATATGTTTCATAAGTTAAAATGTTTATAACAAATAATAAGGACTTGATCTAGGTGTTTATGAGTCTACTTTGTTATTATTTAACTGTATGGGTACACTGCATATACCCTTTGGTAACTGTGATATATTTCATAAGTTAAAATGTTTATAACAAATAATAAGGACTTGATCTAGGATAATAATAATAATGGATGTGTAAGAAGGAAGTACATGGGTGGTGAGATGCATGTGTCAGTCATTTTTACAAGATTACAAGAAACGTCAATTTTGTACTAGCAACACTAGCTCAGAGGATAAATCCAGATCAGTAATGCTCTAAAACTATTACTTGGATTTGGAATAAAGAGTAACAATTCTAAAAGTTTTTGCATAGGCTTTCTGACAAGGGGTGGCTTGACAGATGGGATAGAAGGCACGGATTACAAAGGCATGCTAGTGGGTTTTCATCCACTCAGAAGTATAATGCAATAAGACTCTCCAAGCATGAGCTGCGACATGCTGACTTTCCATTCCACTCCTCCTGTGTCCCACCAACTCCATACCTCTGGTTGATTCCCTGACTAGTAATAAAATTTCTCTTTCACTTTTCCAAAATTAGTCATAGAAAAGGAGGATTTGTGATATCCCTCTCTTTCTCCTGCCCTCCCTTTTTACCTTCCTTTCTCATCCAGTGTTGACCGAGCACAAATTAAATGTTAATCCTTTATGAGATACTGAGAGCCAAAGGTGAAAAGGCATGGGTCTTAGCTCTCATACTAGATTTAGTGAATATATTGCTTTTCTATTGTTGCCTTAACAAATTTCCTAGTACCTTAGGACAATATAAATTTTTTTAATTTTACAGTTCTGTAGGTCTGAAATCCAAAGTGTGTCTTAGGAGGCCAAAATAAAAATGTTGGTAGGGCTGTGTTCCTTTCTGGAGGTTCTAGGGGAACATGCATATCCTTGCTCATTTAGGTTGCTGGCAGACTTCAGTTTCCTGGGGTTGTAGTACTGAGGACCCTGTTTCCTTTCTAGCTGTTGGTCTGGGGTTAGTTTCAACTTCTAGACCCACTCACTTTTCTTAGCTTCAAAGTTATCAATAGCAATTCATTCTTTCTCTTGTCTCATCTCTTCTGCCTCTTTTTCCATTGTTTGGTCTTTCTGGCCAACTCTTCTGCCTTCCTCTTCCATTTTGAAGGACCCATGTAATTAGAGTGGGCCCAGCTGGATAACCCAGGGTAATCTTCCCATCTCAAAGTCCTTAATCACCTCTGCAAAGTCCCTTTTGCCATGTAAGGTATTTACAGATTCCAAGGATTAGGGTGTGGATATCTTTGGAGGTCATTATCCTTCCTACTTCATGGATTTTAAAAAAATGTAAAATGGAAAACAAAAGCCACATGCTTATTAATATGCAGCCATGAAGCAGTAATTAATGGAGCAGCCATGCTAAGAAGAATGATGCCTACCATTTGATTCAGAGTATTTCTCCAATTTCTTTTTCTGGGAAGAGAGAAAGATGCAATAAGTGAAGGCATAGCACAGTAAGCATTCAACAAATGGGAGATCTCCTGTAACCCAAATCCCCCCAATAATCCTACCCCCTACGTACCTTCCCTTTAATACTCAAACAATAATCTAATCTTCCACCTAGTTAGACTAATAGAAAGGAACCTGCCTTTTACCAGGTTCCCCTTCCCAGGCAATTCAAGGATCATGACATGTTCCACAGATTGGTTCTGGATTCCTCGTTGCCTCTTTCCCTGCACAGCTACCCTTGGCTCCTGCAGATTACGTCATCATCATTTTCCTATTGCCACAGCCATTGCAAATGGCTCTCATAGCTCTTCTGCAAGCACTGACACACACCTTTTTCTTCGTTCTCCAAAGCTCATCAAAGACTAGGATATAGGGATCAAAAAATGGATACAATTTTCAGGCAGGGAAACTTAAACTTAGATATTTGTTATTGCTGTTTTCAGTGTCCTTTACCCATACCCTTACACAATGACTTCCCATTTGTCTACCTCTCTTTTATCACTCTGTAACTGGGCCAACCTGGCTGTCACTGGCCAGAGTATACTTTGACCAATCCCTTTGACCATACCTGCTTCAGGTATTTAGGCATCCAACGTCTCACATGTCCCTTCCTGAGGAGGTTCTGGCCTTTACCTCAAGAGAGTAAAATTCCCACATGTGCTTCGCCCCAGCACAACCCTCCCACAAAGGGCAACAGCACAGTGACTGGCTGTTCAAGCACCAAGAAAATGCTGGCATTTAAAAAAATAGTTGCTTTATAGCCATCAATGTTTCAGAAACATGGGGCTGTAATTTCAAGGCACTTTCTTGCATTCATTTTGCATTATTTTTTCTCATAGAATAATTTCATATTGAAGAAATCTTGCAGTCCTCTAGGGCAATCCCTCACTATTCAATGGAAGAACTCAGACCAAGTGAGGTGATGTGCACATCACACATAGCACATTAGCAAGTAATGCACAATAATGGGAATTAGGTATTCTGACTTCCTGTGTGCTACTTTGAAAAGCTTTTTCCTATTTGTGATAAAAACAAAAAATTTCAAAACCCTGATGTGGTTTTCTTTTGCTGCTAAACATGACAGGAATATCTATGTCATTCTTTATACATCTGGGGATTTTTCTTGTTGAAACCAAATCTCCAATACCATCCCACTAAAATCCTAAAATAGACATGCAAATCTACAGCTGCAAAATGAGAAAAGAATACAAATATGATAAGAAAGTATACAATTCGTGCAGCAAATATCATTCATTTTCAGTTTTCGAGTTATTGAAAAGAAACAGACTATTATAACAAAGGAGCAGAAGATGCCTTTTGAAAATAATGTTGATTTTTTTTTTTTTTTTTTTTTTTTTGGCAACAATAAATGTACTACATGCTTATTTTGGAAAATCCAAAAAAGTATAAAGCATTTTTAAAAATTTGACAAAATTCAGATCATACACTCAAATATTTACAATGAATCTATTAGTTCTTCTAATTTGATTTACATGTACTAATAACTTTTTGTATATTTTTCACTTGAAAGATATGTGGGATCCCCCTGCCCGTTTTTTATTAGGAAATTGAATTAATCCATCTTATGGGGAATTGAATGAATTTCTTAAGGGAAAAAAAAAATCATAGCTTGTGGAGCTTTTAGTGTCAAAGACATTTATTTTCAGAAATTTCTAGTGGCTATTCTAGCCTCTATCATCATAAACCAATTTCTTAGAATGCTAGTAATCTCTCCAAATCAGGCAGTGGAGAAAAGCACTATTTACTTAGACTTTTCTTGACCTCGTAATCTCTACTGTTCAGTCAAATATTATTAGCCTACTCAATTTCTCCAATGTATTCATTTCCTATCAACTGATTTTCTCCCTATATCTTCCTATTCTACCTCATTTTGCTTTATCCCATCAAACTCAATTGCATATGTGGAAAGTTTTTATGGTTTATTTTATCACAAATTTTCTTCAGGGTTAGATTATTTTCATTCCACAAGCATATTGGACATATTAACTAAAGTCATGCATCACTTAACGACAGGGATACGTTCTGAGAAAAGAGTCATTAGGTGATTTTGTCGTTGTAGGAACATTATAGAATGTACTTACGGAATCCTAGATGGTATCGCCTACTACACACATAGGCTATTTGGTAGAGCCTATTGCTTCTAGGCTACAAACATGTACAGAATGTCACTTTGCTGAATACTTTAGGCAATTGTAACAAAGAGGTAAGTGTGAGGGTCCTTCAGAAAGTTTGTGGAAAAATATAATTAAAAGATAATATGAATCTTTCCATGAACTTTTTAAAGTACTCTCATGTTTGTGTATCTAAACATATCTAAACATAGAAAAGGTACAATAAAAATACAGCATTATAATCTTATGGGACCACTGGTTTGTTGTTGACCGAAACATCATTATTTGGTGCATGACTGTGCTTATGTGAAATTGCCAGCAGTATTTTAACATTTCTTTTTCAGAATCAAATATTTGGTTTTTCATTAGTGTTAAATCCACATAAAATTGATGACCCTGACTTTCCTTGTCATTGTTTCTGTTTTTATAGGGAGAATTAATAATAGCATGTGTCTGTTTTTTAACTGCTAAATTGGATAATGTATTAATAGCTCAAGGGGATTACTTGTGGGAATTTAAGATTTATAAAATTCAACTTGCCCCAAGTCTGTTTTTCTGCAGTGATCTATGGCTGTGATTCCAGTCATAAACTCAACAAAATGAGGGTAGGTCATGGATTTTCATAATGAACCAAACTTGCTATCAGAGCCAGAAATCTAACATAGAGAGAACATAACTCTGTATGGAAAACTTCTTTTTTCAAATCAAATTAAGAACTTTCTTGATTAAAAAAAACCCCAAAACTGCATCTAATAGGCAGATCAGTTCATATTAAATAATTTATTAAAAAAGAATGGTTTTATTTTTATTTGCTAAGTGTTTATACTCTACCAGTGGTTGACCTGACTAAGACGGCCTAGAGAATTAAATAAATACCAATCCTCAGGCCCCATCCCCAGAGATTCTTGCTTATTTGGTTTGAGGTGGGACTGAGGCATCAGGATTTTCAAAGCTCCCCAGGTGATTCAAATATGTAAATAAGATTAAGAATCACTATGTCTAGCGACTAGGATGGAAATGTATTTTTCTCCTCTGAATAACGGCATTGTATGAAATTAGAAGGACCAATTCCTGGGGAATGTGGGATGTATGAATCATAATTAGGTCAAACACAGTCTGGGCAGAGAACACCTATGGAGCCAAGAATTAAAAATGAAAGATGCCCTTTGTATCGTAATGATAATACATTCTAACTCTCTGGGAAGCTATTAAAATATTCCCCTTAAGAATTTTTTTTAAGTCTATTTTAAAGTATCGCAAGAGAAAGTAATATGGGGTATTCAAGAAGGTTCTGTGTACTTAGCCCGGCAGAGCTTTCTGCAAAAATATTTTCTTATTTTATTTACATGTGCATAATACAGTGAAAGAGGAATGGGAGTTTGCCTGAAAAAGAAAGAGGTTTCACATTTGCAAGACCTCAAGGAAGTTTGTCTGGGCCTAATTGCCTCTTACTGAACTTTACAAATCTTAAGGTCTGTTTGATGCATAAATTTCATAAGAGTTTGGCCTTGTTTAAATGATAATTTATGTCCTTAGAATACTATTTCTAGCCTTGTTCTTCTGCACACCCCTGGAGCTGATCAGAGTGCGCTGATCCCTTTGTTTTCAAAGGAAACTTTATGTTCACATTCTCGCTACAGGGGTTAGTAGAGTAAGACAAGAAAATAGTCCCATAGTGTTTCTGCCAGCTAATGAGGAAAAATTTTTCCTCCTATATATATCATGATAGGTAACTGAATTAGTACTCCAGTAGGAAAGGGTTTGCTATTTCATACTCCTGTAGTTTTTTCTTAACACCATGAAATTAAAGACATGCCAGCATGGAGCTGCGTATTCCTGATCACTTTCAAATAAGCAATGTAGTATATTATTTCTTTTATGTGTTTTTATAGCACATGCTGTGCAAGATAATTGACTCTATGACAGATGTCTATATTTCAGAGAAAAATTTATTTATGAAAGAACAAACATGTATTACTTAAACATGGAGCTATTCATTATGTGTCCCACAAGGTGCTGATGACTTGTAAATTGAAATTAATATTTTCTCTTCTCGCTCTGAATATGCATAGGCAAATTTAGCTGTTCAATATAACAAATGTGAAGCTTATTCTATTATTTGAATATAACCTTCTGTACTCTTGGGTCATGTTTGAAGTGCTGTGGAATGAGGAAGGGTGCACTTTTATTGTCTTTCAAAGAAGGCTGTAGGTCTGCCCAGTTCTCGAGTTGTCCAGAACAGCTTTTGTCCCTTGGACCATCTTTACAATGAAATGATATTAGAAAGGTCTAAAAATAAGGGAGGGGTACAGGAAAGATTCTCCATGAATCCTCTTTCACTCTCTCACCTCTACTCAAAGCTTCGCTCTTTTCCAAGATGAACACCAGTTGGGAATAGCATCTGAAGTTCCTAACACTTTTGTGTGAGGTGAATTGGCTTGGAGAACTGGCAATATTAAGTGGACAAGGCTGCTGTGAAGGCAAATTGAAAAAAGGGGAGGTTTATGGAGGAAAGTCCATCTCTATCTTCTTTGTAACACAGCCTGAGACCAATGCTGCTGCCTGTAAATAAACCCTCCCAATCTTTTTAGCAACAAGAATTTTTCCCATTAAAAAAACTAGACCCTTTATCCCCATCAGTTGACTGGACACTTTTTGCAATGAGACTGTACCATTAATATAAAGTTAAAATAACTAATCAATACAGAGAGATTATCATATTCAGAAAGGATGTAAGTTTAATAAAGTTTATTTCAAGAATGATTTTTCCTTTAATAAGAGTAGGAGAAAATTCTTCAGGCAGGCCTCTCCTAGCTTCTTGAACTTTCAGTGGCCTACCTGTTTTTGAGCATTAGATGAAATAAGGGAAAGAAAAGAGATTTTATAATTAAATTGGATGTAGCCTTTTCAAAAGTAAAACTGGGACACTAAGGACTAGTTTTGTAATGACACTTCTAGAGTGCAGAGGCAACCTCACATAGGGTGGAGCCCTGAGGACAGGGAAAAAGGAGACTTCTCCTCACCCCAAGTGGGGGTGGTTGGCCCCACCCCAGAAGTGCATGCTAAGCTTGTGTGCTTAGTGGTTGGTCTGCATCACTTCTAGAGTGCAGAGGCAACCTCACATAGGGTGGAGCCCTGAGGACAGGGAAAAAGGAGCCTTCTCCTCACCCCAAGTGGGGGTGGTTGGCCCCACCCCAGAAGTACATGCTAAGCTTGTGTGCTTAGTGGTTGGTCTGCACTGGAATGCCCTGAGGTTGTAATCAGGGCTGCCCTGAGGGAGGCTCTGAGGCTCCAGGCTTGCTTGGCAGTGCCTTCCTTATGCACACTGCTGGCTCTCTGTCAGCACAGTTGAAGCTGTGGCCTTGCCAACAAGGCCCTTCAGGGTGTGACAGAAAGTTACCATCAGGTTACATGCAGTGTTGTCCCCGCCACTCTCCCACATTTAACCCGCTGAACATGGAAAATTATCTTGATACAAAAATGCACTGAACTGAATCAAAACAAAACAAAAAAACACCAGAGCCTCTTGCCTCTCCACATTTTCTTCTCTCACCAAAAAATGACTTATTTAAAGGGAGCGTCTGAAATGCTTGCTTTCCTTAATAGCCCGTCTGGGGGGAGGGGGTAAGTGTTTTTAGGAGATGCCTTAAAGCTGAAGAATGGCCCCTAGGTTCTGTAAACTGACCCAGCTCTGTGTCTTCTTGCATCTTGTCAGTGACCCTGAGTTTCCAAAATGAATTTCTCATTACCGGCGGAAAGCTCGGGGTCATCAGCCTGCCTTGGAATTTAGGTTTGAAAGTGGGGCTCGGTATGCTTTAGGCCCTGACCAGTTTATCCCTGACTCTCCACTGATCGCTGCGAATTCTGTTGGGAGGCAGTCCAGATTTTCCAATCTATCCACTACAAGGGTCGGTGGTTTTCCTATGGAGAAATATATCTTCTTTCTGGGAATTCTCCCTTGGCTTGAGGGCTCTGCCTCGTTCCCGTGGCTCCTCTTCCACGTACTCCTTCGGTTCGCACTTTCCTCCCTTCTCCTCAGTCCACCGGCTTCTCCTTCCTCAACTTCAGCGTCCCTTCTGCCAGCCTTCCCTTCCCACCAGGGCTGCAGTGGGGAGGAGATGCCAGGAAAGACCAGAGCTCTTCGATGGGTTCTGGGGCAGCTCAGGCGGGAGAGCTTAGGAGAAGGGACGATAGGACTCGGGAGAAAGAAGTGGCTGGCGCCGGGAAGAGGTGTGATGAACTCCAGCGGTTTACCTGCATAGGGGGAGACATAGAGGCAAACCACCACCACCATCAATTAAGCGCGTGTCACTTTGGGTGTGGGGTCAGTCACGGACATCATCAAACCTCTGGAGTACAAACCTTCCGACTGGAACCCTTCAGCCCCCCCGGCTCCCTGCTTTCTCCTGCTTTGGAATGAGACGGGGAGGGGGCTGGCTCCTGGGTTTCCTGCCCTCAGTTTAGGGGCGAAGTGGTCCGTGAGTGCGGTCGGGCGCTCTGCGGTGTTAAGGCTTCCCAATAAGGGATGTGCATGCGGAGGTGGGAGGTCAGGCTAGGAAAGAGGGTGCCCCTGGGCCCGGGGTGGGGGGTGCAGGGTGGAACACTGCGCGGACTTGAGCGATGTGGCCTGAATCCAGGTCCGGAGAAGGGGAGGTGGTGTGAGTAAAAATTGCACCTTTCCCACGGATTCAAGCCCTGCGCCCGGCCTGCAGATTGCGCGCACTCTCCTTGCCCAGGTCACCAGCCCTGAGCAGGGGCCGGGGGAGGAATCCTGCTTTCTCTCGGGAACGTCCTCCTGGTCCGGAGCTGGGCGGAGGGAGAGTCGGACATTTTCCTCGGCCTGTCTCCGGGCAGCTGGCGCGGCCACCTCGCAGGGTTGCTTTAGGGGCATGGGACTCGAGCGGGTCAAAGACAGAGGGACGGCCTTCACTCCCCTCCCCAGGGCCTTTGGGCCAGACTTCCAGCTCTTGGCCGCCACTTTCCCGCACGTGAGTCCACATACCCAGGATACGCGATCCCCGCAGGGACACCCCAAGAAGCTGAGCGCGACTGGGGCACTCCGCGGACCGTTCACTCCCACCCCCGCTGCCCCAGTGCCCGAAGGGGCAGGGGGC
>NW_007727418.1:178566-182580 GCF_000696425.1 Galeopterus variegatus | reverse complement strand
GCCCCGCGAGCCCGAGCCTCCAACTAACTCCGCCCGCCGCTCCGCCGCCCGCAGCCTCCGGCTTCCGTCCCGGACAGAGCCCGCGGCCGCGCAGGTTGGTGCCGCGGGGCTGGCGGGGCAGGGATGAGCGTTGGGTGCGGGAGGGGGCCCGGGGCGGGGACACGCCGCCTCAGCCCGCTCCGCTTCCCGGGGCAGTTGTTGTTTCCTCCGGGGCTGCCCGGGTCGTCGGGCGGGGGGCGGGGTGGTGTGGAGAGTCCAGCGCCCCGGCCGGGGTGGGTCTTGGGGACTGACCCATCCTCGCATTCCCCAAAGCTCTCTGTGAGCACCCCTCACCGCCACTACGTCCCTGGCCAGTTTGTGGGAGGTCACCCTTCCCTCCTGTCCTTCTCACCTTCTCGCTTCTCCTTGCGCCCTCACCCTGTGGGGTACATTTGTTCGTCCGCCTTGTGCGCCCCCCACTTGGAGAACTCCTCCTGACGTGGGGAAGCCTCCCCGGCCCGCCCCTAGTTTGGGGGACGTGAGCGTCGCCGCGCAGGTAGAGAGCGACTGGAGCAGAGGAGCGCTGGGTGCTGGAGCCCGGGCGGTGCCGGGAAGCGGTGGAAATCCCCTCTCCTCATCTTCCCGTCCCCGCCACGCTCCGCTCTCTTCCTGCCGTTTTGCCAGCCTTAGCATGTAATTTGCGGGCGAACGGCGATCGCCCAGGCAGAATGGAAAGTATACGACACTTGGGGTATTAGTTAAGTCTGGGTTCAGTCACCTTCCCATCTGTGTGGCCTTGGGACCCGACCCATCGTGTTGTCATCTGCAAAATGTGTCTGCTCTGTCCGCCGCTGACGGTCGTCGTGAGGATTCTGTGGGACGACTTAGGGTATTACATGATTTTAGTTCGTGGTCTCTTGTCTTGTGGAGCTGCCTGACGACAGGTCCTGTGTTCTATCGTCTGAGTTCGGGTCCTTCGGCTGTGATGTGATTATATCTCTCTAGGTGGTTCGACCAGTAACACTGTTCAGTAACAAGATTCAGAGGAGAAATTGTGCCTTCCCCAGCACACCCTGTGTACCAAGCTATGGACCTTATGTCTATACCAATGTGGTCATAGAAATTCAAACAACAGGAAGATCTTATTGGCTCCAATTTTTGGAAATAAGAACGTGTTTGCTAGAGATGTTTCCCGTTCTTTACCATCACTTTTCCATCCTAGGTGCAAATTTAAATTTGCTTGCTAATTTCAATAATTTAGGAAGGAGACCTATTTTGGTAAGTTCAGACATTTAGTTCAAACAAACAACATGTGATGTGTCCTTTGTAAATTTTCAGTTTATAATCACAGGCACAAGAAGCATTGTTAGTGCCTTTCTAGTTACTTTATGAAAAAAAGCAAATAAATAGTCTAAGAAAATCAGCTTTAGATCTGACATTAAATGGCTAAGTCTTGTTCTTCATACATTGCTAATTTAATAGACATTTTCATGAGTTCCTATATGTGCAATGCACTCCGCTATATGCTTTAAAGATGGAAAAATATAGAATATATTCCTCACCCTAAAGGGCCTTCTGATCTAACTGAGACCACATAGTTTTATTTCATATTTTTATATGAACATCAAATATGTTCTAATGACTACATATGGCAAGTAGCATGATGTCAAGAATGGATTATTGAAGGCCCTTTAAGATCATTACGTGGTGAATCTACTTAATAGATTGGAGCAAATACCAGGTTTGCTACGGCACTGTTTTCTAAAATAAAATTTCAAATGCTTCTACTTCATCAAATAGAGGTGTGCTTGGAAATAAAAATGAATTCTGTTTTTAGAATGAAAGCTTAGAAAAGCATCCTTTACTTGTATAATGTGGTAATCAAATGTTAAAAGCTGTAGACATTCCAATTCTACATTCCACAAGTCAGCAAAATATGGTACCCATGTTTCAATTTTTTCTCAATTCCTTGAGAAAGGAAATTATAATGGCCAGAAAAATATACAGAGATTGAACAATTTTAATAGGCTGGAACTTGGACACTTAAAGGCCTTGTAGGTCCTCAATTGCCTCTGGAAAGTTGACTTAAAAAGTTACAAGACTAGGGCCGGCTGGGTGGCCCTTGTAGGTCCTCAATTGCCTCTGGAAAGTTGACTTAAAAAGTTACAAGACTAGGGCCGGCCGGGTGGCGCAGAGTGCGCCGCTTGGGAGTGCGGCGGCGCTCCCGCCGAGGGTTCGGATCCCATGTGGAGACCAGTGCCGCTCACTGGCTGAGCGCGGTGCGGGCGCAACACTGAGGGTTGCGATCCTGTTACCGGTCAGTAAAAAAGACAAAAAGGAAAAAAAAAAGTTACAAGATTCTTAGTGTTTTGTTTGTTTTTAAAACCACTTCATTTTGATTTGGCTTGGTGCAAAGGATGAGCAAGAATTCCACCTGGAAAAGATTGGTCAGAGTTCTTAAATAAAGAATCCTACTTAACAAAGAACCCTTCCTGACTAGGTTTTATTTCTTGCGACTCAATGACATCTCTGATTATTTACCTCTCTTTGGAAGTATTTACTCATTTGCTGGCTATGTGTGGAATTTCCTAGGCTTTGCGTACCAGTCTTCGGCTGTGCGAATTTTGATTCAACTTGAGCAATAAGGTATTGCAGGCTGAGAGGCAGCCTGAGGGACTTAGTGTTAACTTTACACTTGGCCTTATTGCTCTGTACCTTTGTTTTCCTATTTGTGAAATGAAGTTGAGGATCCTTGCCACTGCCCTGAAAACTGTGTAGTTTGGTAATATAGTCGTGAATGTTGAGCAGAAAGCTGCTTGTGTGTGTAAGAACTTTCTTTATGCCTTTAACTCTTTCAGTTCATAAGAGCTAATAATAAAACCATATACAAATAGCTCAAAAGACAGGCTGTGAAAAAAGTTGGTGATGGTGTCATGTGCTCTCAGATATACTGGGAGATGTTTTGGTCAGCTTGTTTCCTACAATTTACTGTACTGTTGTGGAGGATAAGACCTTCATCTTATCCAAGATTGAATAGCTAGTTAGTGGCAGCTATAATTCTGATTACCTGAAAGATAGTTCTATGGTTTCTGCTTACCCTGTGTGGTCTCGTATCATCCAGGGCACAGTAAAAAAATCTCTGTTTGTAAGTTGTGTATGGTTAAGAATTTTAATTTGGGCCTGGGTTTGAGTCCTGCCCAGGCATTTACTAGTCATGTGACCTTGGGTAAGGTAGTTAACCTCCAGATCCTCAGTTTTCTCATCTCCAAAATAGAGATAATGGAAGTAATTACCTCAAAGAACTGTTGTGAGTATTAAATGGGCTAATCTATGTGAAGTGCTTAGCACGTCGCCTGTTATTTAGCACATAGCTACTACTCTACTACTCAAGTAGACATTTTAGTTTCTTGTGGGGGAAGGAATGGGTTTCAAAGGTCTGAATTTTAAAAATAAATATACAAGCATACTTCAAAAAGTTGGGGGAAAAGATAATACGAATCTTTCCATGAATTTTTTTTTTTTTTTTTTAAAGATGACTGGTAAGGGGATCTTAACCCTTGACTTGGTGTTGTCAGCACCATGCTCAGCCAGTGAGCAAACCGGCCATCCCTATATGGGATCCGAACCCGTGGCCTTGGTGTTATCAGCACCGCACTCTCCCGAGTGAGCCACAGGCTGGCCCTTTCCATGAATTTTTGAAGATGTGTAAAATTATAAATATATATTCCACACCCTCCCTCCCAAAATATTTTAAAGTAGCCATTTCTCACCTAACTTGTTTCATTTATTTATTCAACAAGTGTTTATTGACATTCTACTATGTGTTTGGCTTTTCCCTAGGCATCGGTGTATAATAGTGTACAGGAGAGTCATAGTCACCCTTTTAAGACCTGAAAGGCTAGGGAGGATGCACATTTGAAAACAGAAAATTATAACATCATGTGATTGGTGCCATGATGAAATAGTATAGAAAACCACAAGATGTGATGGGATGACAGGGTCCTGGGGGGGGGGGGGCACAGTGCATCTTCTCAT
>NW_007727418.1:30111-178461 GCF_000696425.1 Galeopterus variegatus | reverse complement strand
GATGGGATGACAGGGTCCGGGGGGGGGGGGGCACAGTGCATCTTCTCATCCTAATTAGGTTGTTGGTAGTTGGGGAAAACTTCCTGGAGGACATGAGAACACTAAGACCTGAAGCATGAGTGGTAGGTAGCAGAAGAAGCAGGAGGGTTGAAGAATGTTCCAGACCGAGGGGAACAGAACATGATGCATTAGACTGGAAGTTAGGCAGATAATGTAAAAGAATAAATAAATGATAGCAGAAGAGAGAGGTGTGGCAACCTGGAGAATCCAAGCTTTGTCTAAAGGGAGTAGTAGACGCTCACCTTCAGCCAGTGTTGTCAGGTTGGGATGCAGGCCAAGTGTTGCCAGATGCCTTGATTTTTTAAGAGGACCTTAAAATTCATATTTTGTAAATATTAAATCTCCCAAAATATGAAATGGCCCAAATTCTTTTTAAACGATTGTGTTGGTCAAACCAGACAAATCTGTAGTTGGGACTCAAGCCAGGGCTACCATTTTATGATCTCTGCATTTATGGAAATGAAAGTTTAGTGTGGCTAAATCAATGAATTTTAGAAGGAGAAGGAAGGGAAATGCCATAGAGGCAAAGCCACATCAGTCAGGGCCTTGTGGAACTTTCTATGGAGTGTTTGCTTAATCCTAAGGGCAGTGGATGACGTGGAAGACTGGAACAAGAGTGACATGATTAGATTTCTGTTACGGGGTACATTCTGGCTACTGTATGGAAAATGTCTGGCAGGAGGCAGTAGTGGAAGCAGGACAACCAAACTGGAAGCTTGCAGTGGTCCTACTGAGAAATAAGTGGCTAAAAGTAGGGTGTTCAAGCAGGATGGAGAAAGATGGTAAATTTCAGAGTTATGTATGATATATCTCGACTGCTGGGAGATAATTCTTCATTAGTCACTCAGATTTTGGATGTGTTGTGAGCAAGTGCACCTACTACTTCCATTCCAGACTATCTTCTCAAGGTCATTTGTATAGTAGATAGCCTTGGAAGATAGAGGTAGTCTCTCCCTCTAGAGCAAACAGCAGGTAGGCTTACTGTTCAGTATAAAAGATTCAAGTACTCTAAACTTAGGGTTCCCCTCCTGTAATGCAAATCATTGGGTGTATAGTGTCACCTGCCCTCTTTGCATCATACTATGGGAATTGAGTTTCAGGGAACTGGCAAAATTATGCTGATATTTCTGCTACTGCTACTGCTTTTTCTGTGAGTAATATAGTCCTTTGTATCTGGCCCCAGGATCTTGTGTCTTCTCCCAGCATCCATGAAACTATGGCATGCTAATTTGTTAGCTTGCAAGTAGGGTAAAATCTCAGACTGTATACTATACTTGAGAGCCACTAGCCACATTGTCTGTTTAAATTTGTCTAAGTTAATTAAAATGAAATAGGATTTTTAAAAAGGTAATTCCTCAGTCATACTAGCCACATTTCAGGTCTTAAAATCCACATGTGGCTAGTGGCTACAGTATTGGGCAGAGCAATTATAGAACATTTCCATCATTGCAGAAAGCTCTATTGGATATTGTTGGTTTAAAGCTTCAGTTTTTTTGTGTTGGGGGGTGAATGGAGGAAGTAGAAGTTGCTGATTTTGACAGCATAAAATGATAGTGGTTTTTGTGTTAGGTTCATAGGAGTTCCTTTTTAATGAGGAAATATTTCAATTTAGATAACCTATACAGAACTTAGTTCAGGCCTGTTGGGGAAAAAAGAGTAGAAAATTATCTAAAATGTAAATTTGGAGACTGAGCAGGCTGGGGCCATGAGGCAGCAGAAATTCTACATAGAAATAACATTACAATAGCATTAAATCATGTGTGACTGTGCAATTAGGATCTGTACTCAAAGGAGCTTGAACTTCTGAACATTGTCTTGAGCTTCATCTACTAGCCATGCTTAACATGAAAGGATATGAGCCGCACATCTGCAGCGAGTTTCTGGAACATAGCCAGTCCAGCAGCACCCAGACAGTGCCAGCTGCAACCCAGCTGGTCCTACCTGAACTCACATGAAGGAGGGAGGACAGGAACAAGATTTCAGAAGGCTCCTGTTCAGGGAGTTTAAGCGAACAGCCCATCAGATAGGAAAAGTTCATTCTGAAGAGGGCATGGACCACAAGTACTGGGAAGTAAAAGCGCAAAGAATGATAGGCCCAGCCAACAGCAGCTGCAGCCACAAAAGACAATTTTTACCTGCACTGAGTGTGCAGTTGACTGCTGGTCATGTACAGCATAAGCAAAACAAAGCACAGTGGTAGAAATAAATAAAAGTAAAAGTTGAGGCCCTTATGGGAGAATCATACCACCACCATGGCTAAAAACGCACTATCATAAATTTCAGATATTCAGAATTTCATTTACCTATGCCAAAAGAAGTTTGCTTTAAAGTAGTGCTTATTTGTCGTGCAGTAAAATTGTACTTATATGAACTCATTCAAACTTTTAAGAATCTGAGTTTCACAATATTTTAAAAATTGAATTTATATTTTAAGCATTTACGTACATAACCCAGAACCTGCTAAGGATGTTATCTTTTAGAATTCTTTTGAGGGAAGCTTTTTATAAAGAGATAAGTTAATTTCAAAGTAGCATGATAACTGTTTGCATGTAACTGGAGGCATCTATAGTGTCTAAGGAAAACTTTTGTGTAGGTTATGCATATACCTCTTGTTTACATTACTAATTGCATCAACAAATCCTTATTTTTATAGATACTCCTCAAGTTTCAGTAATTTCTGGGAGAGCAGAGGTCATGTGTTATTGGGGTTTCTACAAATGTAGAGTCTCTTGCATAAAGCAGGCATTTGTTAGTGAGGTTGTACTCTATTTAGTTTTTAAGTGCAACTTTGTTAAATGTCTTTTTTTTTTTAATTGTGAGTTTTAAAATCTTATTTCTGTAGGGATGGAGAAGGCTGGTTATCTTTCCTACAGTCCCCCTTCCTCCGTCCCTCAAATGTGGTAAAGTCAGTTGTTCAATGTGCTTTCATTTTTCCTCTTTATTTTATTTGTCAAAGTTCTCACCCATGCTTCAGGCTTGTATTTCCTTGTGCCTCCATTTTTTTCATATGAGCAGCATGAAATTGGAAATCATCAGTGTCTGTTGTCTGTCTGAAGATCTAAATTTTCACCAGTTTCATGCAGTCCTTTGTTGGGCAGGGTGTGGTAAGTTATCTTTGGAAAACCAATTCCAGTAAAACTGGAGTTTGTTGTTGAAACTGTCAGTGTGCTGTCCTCAGAAACAAAACCAGGAGACTGGCTGTTTATTGCATGAGTCACTGATGAGTTCAAGTGAAAGGAAGTGATATTAGATTATTTTTCATGCCCATCAATGTTACATCTTATTTTAAAAGAAGACTGAAATAAATGAAAAAGAGTAAACTAATAAGTTCTTCCTTTCCCTCCAGAGAATTTAGAATTATTACGTAGATTTTAGTGTTTTGAGAATACAGCAGCAACAATGAAGGTTAAAAATTAGACCTTGTCCTTTAACCCGTGATATCTTGCAGTACTCAGAACTTTTTAGTGGGTCCGTTTCCTCAAGCTGCACACGAGTAACTTTAATCAGGAGCAAAGTGGGTTCTTTCTATTCTATGCCATTTTCTTCATGGCCCCTGTCTCACTTCGCTATTACTGTATGCCTAATCGACCACAGTGAAATGTCTTTAAAACATTTGCCAAGGAAAACTAAGGACTTTTTGGAGAATTTTTATAATGGAAAATGTGAAGGAGAGGAAAGTTTGCATGGTTTCTCTGCGTAGATACATATTTCCAGAACAGACTGATGAGTCAAAGATCTGTTAATAAGATATTTAAATGTCACCTTTTACCCAGTTACTTTCACTACCTATGTCATAACTGTGTGATTTCAGAAAATTGTTTGAACTGGTTCTTGTCTGATTCCTTAATGAAAGATTCTCTTAATCCTATTATTATCCAGTCAGTAGTCAGCGCTGTTTCATAGTTGGCTTTGTCCTGGGTTACCCCCTCTCCTGTTTTACTAGGGGCTGATCGTCGTATTACAGATTTTAACTAATATCTTTGCCTTTAGCTTCACTTCAATATCTGTGGAAAGTTTTTATATGTGTGTATGTGGCATTGACTTCTAGCTCTTTGGTTTCCAATAGTGTCTTCTTTCATTTTGCTGACCTAAGAAGAAACTGAGATTAAACACTTACAGCAAGGATTTATTGAGCCAATATGACGATTCCAGTCAGGGAGACACATAGATCAGGTAGCCCTGAAAATGTGTCCCAAAAAGAGCCAGCAGAGCTTAACATTTTATAATCACAAGAAGGTAGAAGGGTCGAAGGAGAGAGGGAATGATAGCTCTGCCTAATTACTTCATCAGGCTTTCTATTGGTAGTATATGATATGTAGATTTGGGATTCTTACTAGGTTACATCCTACATGCAGGGATCTAGGGTAAGGGTTTTAAGAAGTATTCTAGGTTATTTTAGGTTTTCTTGCCCTATTATGGCTGCTTCTACATAAAATGGTCTTATGATAACATTTTCCAGAACAGGTGGATGTGATTACTGACCTATCCCAGATCTCCCAAGGCACTATAATTTAGCTGACCTCATCAGAATGGATTCTTTTGGTTATCAACATATTCAATGAATATTTATTCGGTGTCAGCCATGTACCAAGCACTATTCTTGACCCGGGAGATCTGATAGTGAAACAAATTCATGATCTGTGCTAATGTGTAGTGAACAGTCCAGGAGACAATCATTAACGAAGAGCACACACACACACACACACACACACTCCCCAACTAATGATTATATATTTACAAACAGCGGTAAATGCTCTGAATAGAGCAGTATGGTTGTGTGGGCTTACATAATAGGAACCTGAGGAAGTGACATTTGATTGATATCTGAAGTGCGAGTAGGAGAATTTGAGAGAAGGCAGGAAG
Organism: Galeopterus variegatus; assembly: GCF_000696425.1. NCBI lineage: Eukaryota > Metazoa > Chordata > Mammalia > Dermoptera > Cynocephalidae > Galeopterus > Galeopterus variegatus. The sequence goes on along the minus strand of NW_007727418.1, from coordinate 173,538 downwards.
AAGAGTGTTCCAGAAAACAGGGAACTATCATTGGGCAGAGGACATGTAATGGAAGGGAACAGGGGGAAATCAGGTAACTGAGGAGAATCAAGGGGACAGTGGAGCTATATGGGGCTGGACACCTAGGCTGGGGCCAGACCATGCAGGGTCTTGCTGGCTATGTAGAAAATTTGAACAATGGAGAGTGTTTTAAGTAGGAGCTGGTGACTTGAGGTGATTTGTGTTTTGATAGGATCATCTGTGGGGGAATGAATTGGAGGGGCCCTGAATATCAGTGGGGAGAAATTGGGTGGCTGCTGCATTAATCCAAGTAGAAATGACAGGATGTACTAGACTGGTGATGGATACTGAGAAGTAGCAGTGAAGATGGATAAAAAGCATTTTAGGGGTACCACCAATTGAACTTGGGAATAAGATGGGATTTTAAAAAATTTATTCAACAAACACTTAGTGAATCCTACTTTATGTCAGGCTCTGCGCCAGGTGGCTCTAGGAATAAAACTGTGAACAGGACACAAAACATCCCTATAGTCATGGAGCTTGCATATTAATAGGAGTGACAGATAATCATTAAGTAAAAAAATAAATATAATGTCAGATAATAATAAAACCTATGAAGAAAAATGAAGCAGTGTAAGGGAATGGAGAATGATAGGGGAGAATCCTCTTATACAGGATAATCAAAAAAGACCCTTCTGAAGTGGTAGCATTTGAACAAAGACCCCAGTGAAGTGGGAGAGCTAACCACACAGTGATCCTCTACCAAGCAGAGGGAGCAAGTACAAGATCTTGAGGCTGGAACAAGAGGAGCCCTGTCCTCCACCAAAGAACACCAATAAAGCCAATATGCCTAGAACTGGGGCAGTGAGCAAAAAAAGGTGTTGAGGATGTCTTGCCGGCATCTAAAACTTAAAGCAACTGAAAAAAAAAAAAAAAAAGCCAGACCATGCAGGGTCTTGCTGGCTATGTAGAAAATTTGAACAATGGAGAGTGTTTTAAGTAGGAGCTGGTGACTTGAGGTGATTTGTGTTTTGATAGGATCATCTGTGGGGGAATGAATTGGAGGGGCCCTGAATATCAGTGGGGAGAAATTGGGTGGCTGCTGCATTAATCCAAGTAGAAATGACAGGATGTACTAGACTGGTGATGGATACTGGGAAGTAGCAGTGAAGATGGATAAAAAGCATTTTAGGGGTACCACCAATTGAACTTGGGAATAAGATGGGATTTTTCGGGAGATCTGATAGTGAAACAAATTCATGATCTGTGCTAATGTGTAGTGAACAGTCCAGGAGACAATCATTAACTAAGTGCACACACACACACACACACACACACTCCCCAACTAATGATTATATATTTACAAACAGCGGTAAATGCTCTGAATAGAGCAGTATGGTTGTGTGGGCTTACATAATAGGAACCTGAGGAAGTGACATTTGATTGATATCTGAAGTGCGAGTAGGAGAATTTGAGAGAAGGCAGGAAGAAGAGTGTTCCAGAAAACAGGGAACTATCATTGGGCAGAGGACATGTAATGGAAGGGAACAGGGGGAAATCAGGTAACTGAGGAGAATCAAGGGGACAGTGGAGCTATATGGGGCTGGACACCTAGGCTGGGGCCAGACCATGCAGGGTCTTGCTGGCTATGTAGAAAATTTGAACAATGGAGAGTGTTTTAAGTAGGAGCTGGTGACTTGAGGTGATTTGTGTTTTGATAGGATCATCTGTGGGGGAATGAATTGGAGGGGCCCTGAATATCAGTGGGGAGAAATTGGGTGGCTGCTGCATTAATCCAAGTAGAAATGACAGGATGTACTAGACTGGTGATGGATACTGAGAAGTAGCAGTGAAGATGGATAAAAAGCATTTTAGGGGTACCACCAATTGAACTTGGGAATAAGATGGGATTTTAAAAAATTTATTCAACAAACACTTAGTGAATCCTACTTTATGTCAGGCTCTGCGCCAGGTGGCTCTAGGAATAAAACTGTGAACAGGACACAAAACATCCCTATAGTTATGGAGCTTGCATATTAATAGGAGTGACAGATAATCATTAAGTAAAAAAAATAAATATAATGTCAGATAATAATAAAACCTATGAAGAAAAATGAAGCAGTGTAAGGGAATGGAGAATGATAGGGGAGAATCCTCTTATACAGGATAATCAAAAAAGACCCTTCTGAAGTGGTAGCATTTGAACAAAGACCCCAGTGAAGTGGGAGAGCTAACCACACAGTGATCCTCTACCAAGCAGAGGGAGCAAGTACAAGATCTTGAGGCTGGAACAAGAGGAGCCCTGTCCTCCACCAAAGAACACCAATAAAGCCAATATGCCTAGAACTGGGGCAGTGAGCAAAAAAAGGTGTTGAGGATGTCTTGCCGGCATCTAAAACTTAAAGCATCTAATTAGAGTCATTATTTTCTCTTCAGTTCCAACCAGTTTTTCAAAGCCACACATTGTACCAGCAACAGTCCCAGGTTCTGCCACTAAACTGGTTTTAACACAATTACTAAAATGACTTCCATTTTCACATCAAACCCTGCTCAAAAACTGACTGTGGTAAGTACATGTCCATCCTATCAGTGATGACCCTTTCATCTGCTCAGCTGAAGGGTGCCTTCCTTATTTCAGCCCATTTCCCATTATACCCTCTCTGGGCTTCTCAATTAGGCAACTGAAAACCTTCTTCTAGTGTTTGTTTAGGCCTTCCACATAATTTATTCTTTTTCTCTTTGGCATTGCATTTATTCGTCATGATGCCTCTTTTCTTTCTATCAGCCTATTTCCATCTCTTCCTTCAAGGCCCGGTTCACAAGTTATGGGTTACTTTTTCTACCAATTTCTTCTGATTTATTCAATCTTGCCTGGATCACTGAGCCCCTCAACCTACTCAATCTGTGTGATATTATTTTTGTCATTCTTTCTTGAGCCATTTGAAGAGGCACTGCTTTTAAAGTACCACCATTGTTCCAAGTAAAAATATATATGATTTTATCTTTTTTCCTAGAAAAGACTTGGCACCAATACTTGTTCTGCCATGCATACATGTGGCATTGGCCAAAATGTTCACTTCTCTGAGGTTCAGGTTCCTTGTCAATAAGATGAAGATAATAAGCCTCCCCTATTCATTCATAGTGTAGTTTTAAGGAGTAAATGAAGTAAAACACATAAAATGTGTTTTAAGCAAATATAGACATTATTTTTAATATTTTACCTGGGTGTATTTCATATTCCCACCTAAATTGTAGGTTTTCACCCATTTCCCACAGTGGGGAGTCATATGTGTGCCACAGGAATTGTAAGGCTTCTGGTGCTTCCAGCCACATTATGCAAGGTTGGGCCGACTCCATCTGCAGCATGTATATTGGTTTCCTGGGGCTGCTGTAACAAAGTACCACAAACTGGGTGGTTTAAACAATAGAAATGTATTGTCTCATAGTTCTGGAGGCTAGACGTCTGAGATCAATGCATTGACAGGGTTGGTTCCTTCTGAGGGCAGTAAGGAAGAATCTGTTCCACTTCTCTCTTCCTGCCTTTTGGTAGCCTCAGGCATTCCTATGCCTGGTAGATGGCATTCTCCTTGTGTCTTCATATCGTCTTTCCTGTCTCTGTGTGTCTGACTCTGTGTCCAAGTTTCTGCTTTTTATAAGGGCACAGCCATATTGGATTATGGCTCATCCTAATGACCTTATCTTAACATGATCATCTGCAAAGACCCTATTTCCAAATAAAGCCACATTCACAGGTATTGAGAGTTAAGACTTGAATGTCTTTTGTGGGGGCATAATTCCACCCATATCAGCATGATGCAATACATATACAAGAAAGGGTGATCACAAACATGGTGAATTCTGTGTTACTAAAATGATTCATAGAGGAGATGAATTAGGTACAGAAGAGCTAATTTTCTGTATGATATGGGGCAAAATAATGAAATACTTGATAGAGGTTACATATGAGATTCTGAATGGTCATATACACTCATTTTAGAGTTCTGCAAGTCCTGTTAATTTTAATTGGTTTAAAGTAGAGAACACCAGCCAAGAGAAGGAACAAAAGAACCCATGAGTTTTTCTTCCAAGTTTTAATAGTACATTCAGTTATTGTACTAATGTCAATGGAAAAAAATGTAATTCCTGTGCTTATTTGTATAATCTTTATGCGGACTTTTTTTGTGTGAATTATTTTATTGCTTCAATTAGTTTTTTGGCCAACCATGCTTCTCTTTGACACTTTGGAAAGCCATGTGTGGTTCTGTGACACAGACTGACCCCTCTCTGCTAAACACCCGTAAGAGTCTTTGACTTTTATCTTATTAGATTAGATGCCCTAGCCTTGGTTGATAAAAACACATTTTTCTCTTAGACTTAAAAATATTATTGCTAGCATATATTTTTTTCTCACCACTTTCTTTTTTGTTTGTTTCTATATTATTTTTTGATAGTGCAGGGAAGACTTTGATGCATTTTGACCTGTTGACACTGGAGAATATATAAGTGCATCTCTTATGGAGTTTTATCCAGATTTGGCAGTAAGATGTCCCATTTTATCTGGTGAGCCTGCGTTAATCTTCACATGGTCTCTCATTCTGGCATTAGGACAGCCTTTGCTTGACATTGAGGAAAGAACCTGAAGCTGGTGTGCTATTTCCTTGTGAACCTGGCTGACCAGTTTAAAAGTTTAGCCATTTTTTATTTTCTAACAGACTGGCATATAGATCACATCAGAGAAGCCTACTGTAAAAAGTCATTCAGATTTAGTGAATAGAAATTGAATACTTGACCTTTACCTACAAAAGTGGCTGTTTTGTTGTCAACCAGAAAGACTTTCTTAGTGTGTAGCTCCTACATTTCAAATATCTATGCAGTAGAGAAGGTTTTTAATTTCTGCGCTTTCGTTAATTTGCTTCATTATTATTGCTACATCAAGATTTTCGCTAAAGAAAACAATCATAGTTGTTTATTTCTGCTAATGTTATTTTGTAAAAAGAATTTTAAAGAAAAAGACAATGAATTTCATATTTCATTGCCGTTGTAGAAATAAATTTCCTCTTAGTCTTCTATCAAGTAGATGTTACCTGGAGAATAACCATTTTGATCTTAATTTTTCAAACCTAACAGAACACCCTCTTTCTGAAACTATAGAGGAGTGAAAGAGTTATATGGAAAGGATAACATAATGGCCAAGAGATTAAATTTGTTGCTACCTTAATCTTCATCATTCTTTCTTGTTCTTAAGTTTTGATTTAAATATTTTCCCTTCTACATGTAAATACCAGAAGGTCAAAACAGTGATTGAAGTGATAACATCAACCATAAAATGTGTTGAAGGAAAAGGTGTTGGGTAGAGAATTTTGTGGACTGGGGAAGGGGCGGGTGGGGGTGCGGGCGTTAAGGGGTGGGAGGGACATTTTAAAGAAGTGTGTTTGTTCTTAGAGCCAGGAAAGATCTTGTGTCTGGCCATTTTAAGTGTTCTTTATGTTGTTTTTGTTTTTGCAATCATCCATTGTTGTTCCAAGTTAAAATATTTGTATATATATTCTTTCTCCCCAGATTATGAGGCTAAAGCCACACCTGGGACCATCTGGTATTTTGTGTAATCTTGGCTTCCAGTAGAGTCTTTGACCTTGTGGGTGCTCAGCCATTTTGCCCTTATTCCTGGTGGCTTAGTCTAGCATTTTAAACTACAGGAAAACAGAGAGAGGAAGGACTGGGGGAGGGACCTTTCAGAATCTGGAGAAGAAGAGGAAATTTATGTTTACACTGCTGTTGGCTAGACTTTTGATACCGATACCATTTCTCTTATTTGATGAATTCTCTCTATTCTTCTTGGCATACAAATATAATATATATGTATGCTTGAAAACTACAGGGGCTTTTTTGAGGTGGTGAAGGGTGTGGACTTGAGACTCAGACTGCCTTGGGTTCAAACCCCAGGTCCAACATTTACCGGCTGCGTGACTTTAGACAAGTGACAGCCTTCTGAAGGCAGTTTCCTCATCTCTCAAATCAAATAATAATACTTAATTAATAACAGCTAGCTCTTTTGGTATTTATCATGTGCCAGACACTGTTCTAAGCATGTCACATGTTTTTAACACATTTAATTCTTACAACCACCCTGTGAGGTAGATACTGTTATTATCTCCATTTACAAACCCACAGAGGTTAAAGTAATTTGCCCAAGGTCACAGATGTACTAAGTGGTGGGTCCAGGATTTGAATCTACAAATTCTGACCTGGGGGCCTGTGTCTCTCTGGAAAGCTTGTGTGGGAATAAATGTGATCGTACATGTACTACTTCATAGCAAGCACACCGTCTACTGAAACGATGACAAAGACAAAGACAACTACAGCTGTGCTAAACAACTACTACTAGTTCTATGATTAGTATAATGTGGATGACTACTATTACTATAATAATATTATCCACTCTGATTCATTTCTGACCGTGTTTTATAATAGTTAATAATTTTCACAAATACTATCTGTAGTCTGTGAAAAATGGCTTTAATAGTGTCTCTCTCTTGGTTTTTTGTTTGTTTCAAGGCAATAACACTTCCATTGTACTCAAAGGGGTTTACATTTGTTTCTAAACGTGTTGTGGGATGTCCATGTAAGAAAGTATTTTGTATAGTGGAGCCATTTGAAGATTGCAGCTGTGCCAAACAAACAAACAAACAAACAAACAAACCAACCACAGGATTTTGGGTAAGCCTTTTGGGAGTTATAAATTCCTGATGGCCATTTTAGATTTTATGTGAAGAAGCTGAGAGGGGCAGGCCGGTACAGTTTAAAACCTTTATTTTTCAGTACAACATATACTTGATTTCAGGGGATGGAGTTTGGGAGTGGTTGGGAACTATGTCCCTAATAACATTTTTTTTTTCCATTTCTAAAAATTATAGTTATAATAATCATTATGGCTGCCTTTTAAAAATGAAAGCCAACCCATTTGCCAGATGGGAGTGAAATTGAAGTTCTTTGTCATTAGTGCTACGTTCTAAGCAGGGGAAGCTAGAAAATAGAAAGAAAATACTCTTATTTTTTAAAGCATAGCTCTCCTGGGGCTTAAGCTCACCAACTTTGTAATGTTAACTGAGCAGTTTGTCATCTGTACTGCAAACTGGGTGGTGGTAATGTTTCTGGCTCCTTCCCCTAAGCACTTTGCCCTTATGCCTAGTGGCTTAGTCTAGCATTTTAAACTACAGGAACACAGAGAGAGGAAGGATTGGGGGAGGGACCTTTCAGAATCTGGAGAAGAGGAGGAAATTGACGTTTATACTGCTGTTGGCTAGACTTTTGAAGCCTTTCAAAAACAATGTTGCTCTCTATGCCCCACATTTTATAGAGAGAAGCCTAGTGCCAATTGGAAAGTAGCATTTTGGAAAGGTTTATGACCCGAGTGGCTTGGCAGCCCCCTCAGAGGCCGGGGTGTACTAGAAGGGCTGTGGGTGGGTTTAAAAGAGGGAATATTTATGTGTTCTCATCCTGGAAAACTATTGGGATATTGTGATGTGTATATTTTGGTTTTCATCCATAGTTCCTGGCTTGTTCTAACCTTCCCTTGCCTTTCTATTTTGGAGCTGGCCATAAAGAAATCCTCTGACCTACTTTATCTGCATGTAGGTGGTAAGCCCCTCAGTGCAGGAGGGTTCCTGCCCCATCTGCAGGAAGGAGTTCCTCACAGAAAGACCAAGAAGAACCTGAACAAACAGGCCTTGCTGGGTTTCTCTGCTCAGTCTGTTAGCGTCAGATCACACCCTTTTTGTCCAATCACATTTCTACATGGTCGTCCATGCTTCACTCATGCCTGCATAATGAAGCTTCCATAAAAACAAAAGAGCACTGGGGTTCGAAGAGCTTCCTGGTAGCTGAACATGTGGAGGTTCCTGGAGGGTGACACGCTCACTCTGGGAGGGCATGGAAGCTCCCTGCCCCTTCTCCCATACCTCGCCCTATGTGTCTCTTCGTTGTATCCTTTGTAATATCCTTTCTAATAAACTGGTAAATGTAAGTAAGTGTTTTCCTGAGCTCTTTGAACCCTTCAGCAAATCAACTGAACCCAACGAGCGGGTGGTGGGAACCCTGATTTATAGCTGGTCAGTCAGAAGAACAGGTAAAATAACCTGGGGCTTGCATGTGGCATCTGAAATGGGGAGCAGTCTTGTGGGACAGAGCCCTTAATGTGTGGAATCTGACCCTGTCTCCAGGTGGATAGTGTCAGAATTGAATTAGAGGACCATGTTTGCTTGCTTAGCGTGTGGGAAGACCCTCCAACATCTGGTGTTTGTGAGAGTATAGTGGGAGAAGACGCACTGGTTTTTTTTTCACCCCAGAACTATGGGCATCAGTATCATAATAATTGCTCCCACTTATCGAGGTAGTTTTGCATAGTGGAGAAGAAGCCCAACTTGCTCTGGCATTAGACATTTGGGTCAAGTCTTGGTTCTGACTGGCACTACCTACATGACCTTGGGCAAATTATTGAACCTCTGAGTGCTACAGTTTTACCATTTTTAAAACAGGGATATGTTGGCACCTACTTCACACAGTGTGATGGTTGATAGCGTGTGGGAAGACCCTCCAACATCTGGTGTTTGTGAGAGTATAGTGGGAGAAGACGCACTGGTTTTTTTTCACCCCAGAACTATGGGCATCAGTATCATAATAATTGCTCCCATTTATCGAGGTAGTTTTGCATAGTGGAGAAGAAGCCCAACTTGCTTCTGGCATTAGACATTTGGGTCAAGTCTTGGTTCTGACTGGCACTACCTACATGACCTTGGGCAAATTATTGAACCTCTGAGTGCCACAGTTTTACCATTTTTAAAACAGGGATATGTTGGCACCTACTTCACACAGTGTGATGGTTGTAATTTATTCTTCAAGGTGATACGTATAAAATGTTACATACATGGAAAATGTATGGCACATGGTAAACTGCTTAGAAAGTGTTAGGTATTATCAGTATATGCATATGCCTTACCTAGCGTATGTCTAATGTTTTCTGTAACCCTGCAGTGTAAACCATTATCCCTCTTTTACAGAAGAGAAAATTAAGGCTCATAACGGTTAATCGCTTCGTTTTGAATGTGAAGGCATATGAAAATGGTCCGTCCTGTGCTGTCCTCTTCATCCTGATGTTTGTACTCTGCTGTTGCCCACCAACACCAAGCTTGTGAGATAGAGCAGGAGGGGACTGAGATTTGTTTTTTCTCAAAATTATGTGCTAGATGCTTACACAGTTCAAGAGATACACACATCGTTCTCCAACTTATGAAATACAGTTGACCCTCTGTATCTCTGGATTCCATATCCTTGGATTCACCAATCATGGATAGAAAATATTTGAAAAAATAAAAATAAAAAATAACAGTAAAACAATAAAATAATGCAAAGAAACAATACAGTATAACAGCTATTTCCATGGCATTTACACTGTATTAGGCATTATAAGTAACCTAGAAGTAATTTAAAGGATATGGGAAAATGTGGGTAGATGATATGCAAATACTACACCATTTTGTATAAGAGACTTGAGCATCCTCAGATTTTTGTGTTTGTAGAGAGTCCTGGAACCATCAAATACCAAGGGACAACTGCATAAAGGCCCCTTTCAAAAGAAAACATCCTCATGTACTTCCAGTTTGATGTAATTAAGTTTGTCATTATGATACTTAAATATATTCAAGCTTGGAGTAAATGTCTTCATTTATAGCACTTATACAGTTATAAGATAAAACAAATTTACAAATTAAGTGCCAACAAAACTATAACATAAATAAAATTTGAGTAATTACAGTAATTTATGTGACAGTGTTATTTTGCTGAAAGTAAACTGTTAATTTTCAGTTCATCCATAGTCAGGACGGATTTTATGTTTAATCTGTGTCTGCCTTTTTATTTTCTGATATTAGTATATTTGAATATCTGCAACTTCTTATGATTCAACCTAATAAAACAATGTCTTTTTAAATAAACATGTTATATAACTTGGTAGTAATAATTTCAAGGTGTTGACAATTCAGAATAATAGCGTGTTAGGGATACCAGTTTTAATGGGTGTTACTTGATTAACCTGGAAAGCTTCTATTTTATCCCTTTGGGAGTCAAGACATTGGCTCAGTATTTAAGTGTAGACCTTACTCTAGGCATATCCCCGAGGTTAGAGCCTGGAAGTCAGACTTCCTGGGTTCACAGCTATAATATTTTTTTATGTAAAAATTTATGTGAACTTTACATTTCTTTGTGATAAGCTAAAATTACTGGGTCAACAAGTATTATGAAGATATATAGTGTAGTTTTGCTTTGAATTATGTATAATTGCAACTTAACAGTGACAACGGAGAAAAGAGCCCAGTTTACCACATCCCATATCAGAAGTCAGCAAACTTCTGTAAAGGACCAGATGGTAAATACTTTAGGCTTTGCAGGCTCCATACTATCTCTGTTGCACCTACTCAGCTCTGCCATTGTAGCACAAAAGCAGCCATAGACAATCTGTAAAACTTTATTTATGGACAATGAAATTTAAACTTCATATAATTTTCATGTGTCACAAGTATTATTATTCTTTTAATTTTTTGCCACAATTTATAGCTGTAAAAAACATCCATGCTTAGCTTGCAGGCTGTGCAAAATCAGACAGCTGGGCATTTGGCTTGTGGAATAGTTTGTCAAGGCCAGCCCTAGACAACATTTGATGCACTAAAAAGTTTTCTCTTTTTTCTTTTTCTTTTCAGAGACAGTGTAGTGTGGTGATTACAAGAGCAGCTCTGAGGTGAGATTCCTTGGCCTGGGAATGTGAACTTGTTGTGACTCAATTTTCTCATTTGGAAATGGAGTAAAATTTTTCTACCTCTAAAAGTTTTGGGAGGATGAAATTAGAGACCGAACGTATAACAGTTCAGGCAATGAGTGATACAAAGTAAATAGTCTGTAGTTTAGCTATTGTTATTCTTTAATTACTACTGGGGTTGTACAGTTTTTCATGTACTTACTGGATATTTAAATTTTTTTATTTGTACTTTTCTGACTTCTACATTCATGTCCATTATCTATTCTTTACATGTTGATATGCCAGAGCTATTTATATATTAAGGTTTTTCAACCCATTGTCAGATATTTTGCAATTCATTTTTGTCTCTTTGTTTATCTTTTGGTTTTGTGTGTGGTAGATTTTTTAAATAGATATATTATCAATTTTATGTATTTCAATTATTTAACATAATTATTTCAGTTATTTCAATTATTGAAAGTAAATTCAAGCATTTATATTCTCTTTTTATTTTTATAAAAATATTCTCACTCCAAGGTCAGATAATATTTACCTATATTTTTACTCTAGTTGTTTTATAATTTCACATTTTATACTCAACTATTTAATTCTGAAATTTAATTTTATGTATGTCATGATATAAGTAAGTATGTAACTATATTTTTTTCCATAGATTTTACAAATCGGTTTAACGTCAGTAGATTAATAATCATTTCTTCCACGTTGATTTCAAATACCACTTTTATTAGACCAGATGATTTCGGTGAATGGAATATGGTGTGAAAAATATTTTTTAAAACAAAGTTGCCAATATGACACTATTATCTCATCTTCAGTCTTGGTAATTTGGTCTAATATGAGTCATTTTCTGTGACTTTAAGAATTTTTGTCAAACTTCAGAACTTTAAAAAAAATTGTAAAAAACACAACAAAATTTACTATCTTAACCATTTTTAAGTGTACTGTTTAGTAGTGCTAAGTATATTCACATTAGTGTGCAACAGATCACCATACTTTTTTAATGATATTACCATTCTGGGTAACAATATGTAATTCACATTGTTGTATAGCGGCATTTATAGCTCTAAGCAAAATTTTGTTGTTTTTCTTCTTTGTAACATTTCTTGTTAGGGTTGTTCCTACAAAGTTCGAGGTGTGTGTTTGTTTTTTTAAATTTTGTGATGGATGCTTCTTCCCTCCTGCTCCCTTGTTTTTTCTAATTTGTTTTAGTGGGTTTTCAGAAAAGTTTGTTTTACATTTTTTTGAAGGGGGGATGAATATTTATATTGTAGGGCAGTTTTCTGTACATGGAACTTCATCTTACTTGAGATGGATCTTTTTTCAAATAATCTTGTAGCAATAAAAAATAGTGATATAAAAATGGAAAAAGTGAAGCAACATATGAATTGACATAATCTAGAGAAGAGAGTTTTCTATGAATTGAATACTGTTCAAGTCACTTTCTCATTGAAATCTACCTTGATTACCCTATTTAAAACTGCAAACCTTAACTTCTAAGTCTTGATCACTTTGCCCTACTCCCCTTTTTTCCCCCATAGAACTTGTTATTATCTAACATATAGATTGCTTCTTCCACTTTTATTGTCTGTCCCCACTAGAATTGAAGCTTCCTTGTGCTGAGGTTTTTACAACAGCCTCCTGGAACCTAGCAGGTGCTGTATAAATATTAAATGAGTAAAACTTTAGACAGAGAAAAATCAAGTATTTAAGTGGGGATTTCTGAAAAAAATTGACCTAATTGTCTGAAAGGCTGATTCTACTAGAGAATTTTAAAATTAGCCCAAATGAAGCCTTTTCTTCCCAGAAGGAATCTGTGGGTAAAATTCACTTTATGAAAATAGCCCTTTAGCTAAGAGGTTAGTGATTTATATTTGACTGTGTCAGGAGCAGGGAATGTCTCCATTCATTCTCCAGGCCTAGGCCTGTTTTATTTTACCCTGGAAATAGAAGGCATATTGGCCTAAGCCCTTTTTGGTTTTCCCTACGAAGTAGAGTTCATTGAAGTTCTTGTTCTCCCTTTTTATAGACGAAAAAGAGAAAGAGAGAGTGAGAGAGAAGTTGTTTTGCTAGATTCGAGATTAATATGGGATATTTCTGTTTATTTTTCTCCTGTGATGCTGTAAATGAAAGGTCATTTGCTAAATTTCTGTCTGCCTTTGAGAGACCTACAATCATTTCTTCTTCAGGCAGAACTGTGTTACTTGGGACTTAACACTAGAATGACACTGAGCCATCTTGGGGTCTGTAGGCTGGATATCAGGTCAGCATTTCTTAGACTCCCACTAGACAGAAAAAGTTCACAGAACTTTAAAAAGGAGACTTGGGAGAATCGCATTCCATCTTGTACCTCTCCATGTCTTTTTTCCAAGATTTGATTTGTGTTCCCCTTTAATACTTGCATATTGCTCTCTGCAGTCTCCTTGATTTTGCCCTGTACTTGTTTATATGTTTGCATTTGTTCTGTCTCCTCTTTTAGTAACATTGTCAAAGGCAGACAGTTTGTCTTCTACTTTCTAATTCCCTAGAGCATTCTGTACAGTATTATAAATAAGGAGCACTCAATTAATGTTTGCCTAATAAGTAAACAAGAGGGAAAATTAAGGCTTCAGGAAGGAGATTGTAATATTACCAAAAATCATATTAAGGAGCCTGAGTAATCAAAACAGGCATTTGGTCTCCCTGGCATTTAGAGTGAAATGAAAACTGGACCCCATGTGAATGGATAAAATGAGTTGTGGGACTGCTCGAGTAGATTATTATTGTTTTCCTTCCAAAGCCTGGTCTGTGGCATTTTATTTCAGAGGAAACTTTAGACCTGTGGTGATTTAATCTTGCCAAATTAGAAACCTCTGAAATGAGTCATTCTCATTTTTATTCACTTTATTTTTGCATGGAAGTTGCATAGACCAACAGCCAAAAGAATAAAGCTTAGTTTTCTGGTGGGTTGATGATCACAGTTTTCTCAGTTTGTTCTTGTCATGGTTCCCATGGTAATACTCTGTATGTAGATGCTGTATAGGTCAAGTTTATCTTGTGAATTTGGAAGGAATACTTCTTGTGAATTTGAATCAGGCATTCCCTAATACCCAGAAATCTGTTGATAGCATGGATATAAGATCAGAATAGAAGAGAATGACCCATTGTGGAAAACCCTGGATTTGCCATCAGAACACCTGATGGGCTTCTCTCTCGTTCTCCAACTTGACTTCCTTAAAGAGAAAGGGTTGAGTCAGGAAATCTGTAAAGCAAAGATTCTCAACCCTCCTGGATCCAATGCTTCATTTTTTATAGGATCCAGTGCCTCCATTTTTATAGCATATGGTTTGTAGTGCCCTTTTTACTACCATGAAATAAAATTCGTATGTAATGTAACCTGCCTACATGCATAATTTAAAATATGCATATAATCTGTAACTGTAATATAAAAGAGCAATATAAGTAATTTATAATAAAAATAATATGTATTACAATATGTTAATTCTTAGATATGATTGCACTGGAAGACATAATGAACTATTCAAAAATTGTGCCTATATGTAGAATAACAGTGTATATGGCAGCTACAAATACAGATTGATGTGTCTTTGTTATATTAGCCACTCAAATACCACAAATGACATTGTTGTTGGTGATGTGATTTTTCCAAAATGATTTGCAACTCTTGGAAAAGTTCTAAATCAAACAAAACACTGTCTTCTCTTGATTTATGCAGTGGTTTCATTTCTAAACATAATAAACCATGTAAAAAAAATTCTGTTTCTGTAAAATGGAATTGGGTTCTAGGCTCAGATAATCCTAAAGGGGTTTATCACCTATGTGATTTGTGGGACATTTGAAAGTTCAGTAGGATATGGTACAGTTCTTCATTAAGAAAGATTGTCTTGCTCATTGCATGATGTATCTCTGGACTGAACCCCTGCCCACTAACGCCAGCAGCCCTCTTCTCACACCCACCCTAACAACCAGATCTCTGAATCCCCCACTTGGGGGCAATATTACCTGCCATGAAAAACCATTACTATAGGGCAGGGGTTTCTCGACCTCAGCCCTTTCAGCATTTGGGTCAGGTAATGCTGTGTTGTGGGGGTAGTCCTGTGCATTGGAGGATATTTAGCAGCATCCCTTGCTTCTGCCCTCTGGATGCCAGGGCACTACCCAGGTTGTGATAACCAAAAATGACTCCAGATATTGCCAAGTATCTTCCAGAGCGGGGGTAGGTAAAATTGCCTCACGTTAAAAGGCACTACTCTGAGGTCTCTACCAGCTCCAAAGTTGTCATTAGAATGATATAATAGTCACTAATATGGATAAAAACATTGCATACCACACTAATAGGTATTGTTAATTTTTCTGCCAGGCTCAGCTAGTAATGGAAGTTTTTAATAATAATTCCTTATTTTTGTTTTTCTGGTCATTTGACACTGAGATTATTATATTGCCGGTTTGGGAGGGGTGGAAATATGTACAGTATAGGATGATAAATTCAGTACTATGAGAGCATAGAGAACTAGAATTTCAAGAAATTCTGCCCCAAGGGGGCCCTTTGGTAAGTTAAGAGTTCACTGAATTCCTTTCTGACAAGATTGACATTAATGTCAAAGGTTACAAAATCTGAATTTTAGTTCAGAAAAAAATATTAGAAATTCAATGGATACCTTCTCATTTCACAGATGATACAAAAACTAAATGCTGACATAGAGTCACAGCTTAGCTCTAAACCAGGACTTTAACTCATGTCTTGTGTGTCCCCTGTGCTGCTCTTTGTACCCCATTACAATGCTTCATAGGCAGGCTATATTTGCAAATATTTTTAGCTTTCGGCAAGCTCTTTGTCTTGATAGGAAGTAAAAGACAAAATAACATTTTTTTTCTTTAAAACCTTGTTTTTTATTATGCATGCCAGGAAAAATAAGTGAGGTTAGCTATTATGTATAGGGACTTGCGTTCATAGATTAAGCCCAGAAATATTTTCAGTAGTAATGGAATAACAACACTTACATGGTGCTTCTTGTGGACTAGGCATTGTTCTATGAACTACACCTTTTTAATGCTTCCAAGAACCCTACGTTGTTGCCATCCCTTTCGTGTAGATGAAGTACCAAAGCTTAAGAAACTTGCTTAAAGTCATAGGATGAGTAGCTGATCTGGGATCTGAAGCCAGGCGGTCTGCTGCCCACATCCATGCTCTTGTCCACTAGCTACTCCAGTTTACTTGCTTCAAGGCTTAAGCATTCAACTGAAGAAGGATAGATTGTTATTGTATCCTGTTTATGAAACTGATATTCTTAGCAGCTCAACATTTGGAAAACTTCAAACTTGAACACTTTCAGAACACATTCTATTTTTTTCAGAGATTAAATCATGCTTCACTCTTTTCCAACATTTACACCATAGGTGAACTTGCTCTTTATAGGATATAAGAGCTTCTTTTATCTTTTCTGTATCTGAAGCACAGTAAACAGAACTCTGGTATGAGGTTCATAGCATGAAGGAATCAGGATCTGAAATGAAAGGATTATATAAAGTCATCTTCCTTATTTGTTTCACCCTTTGTTTTTCCCCCGAGAGGAAGGAGAGAGGATTTTGAAATCCTTTATTGCAAAATGAGTTTGAAGTAGACACAAATAATATATATGATTGACAGGTGTAGAAAAGAAAGAAAAAAATCCATCCCTCATTTCAGGAAGATACTTGAAAACACCTGTATTTATTGAGAAGTGAGAAGTGAATGCAAACCTTTCAAATATAATATTTAAAAATGAATATAGCATCAAAGCGTTCAGACATATTTCCAAAGTCAACATTAGGTTCCTAAATTTCAGGGAGTGGAAAAGTCAGAATCAATTAAGTCGTGTATTCCGCACGTGTGCGTGCGTGCGTGTGTGTGTGTGTGTGTGTGTGTGTGTGTGTGTGTCATTTTATTACCGTGATACTGGTACAGGCAACATAGTGGCTTCTATTTTTCCAATGAGTTTTTTTTTTTTTTCATAGAAATGTGTTCTCATGAAAAATTTTTCTAAGTCTTCTCTCCTTTGTGTATGTGCTCCATATTATTGGTTATATCTGAGACACTAATGGGCCTTCATTCCCAAGTTTTAATTTCCTAGCTCGCTGCACCACTTTTGAGAAGATGGAAACTTGGCTGGCAACTCTCATATCAGGGTGTGTTTCTATGTGTGGGGGGTGCAAGGGGAAAAGCTCAAATAAAAAAGTGAGAAAGTTTTTCATACAGTGTGATCTCAGCTGGTGTGTTATATATTACTCAATTCTTCCATCTTCCTAATAAAATGAATGTTTACATTTGTTGTCATGATCAGGATCAGCTATGTAATCTGTGGGGCCCAGTTCAAAATGAAAGTAGGGGTAGGGTTGCCAGATTTAGCTTATAAAAGGATGATTCTAAACACATACTCTAAATATAGAATGCCCAGTCAAATTTGAATTTTGTATAAACAAATAATTTTCAGTATGGTTATGACCCAAGTATCATGGGACAAATATTATTCAGTGTTCTATCACCAAAAATTATTTTAAATGACCATTGCTTAGATCCACCTTCAATTTCAGTAAACACAAAGATTAAAAACCCATCTGAGCTGCAAAAGAATGTGTTGCCTAGTCAATTGAGTCATTCCTTCCTTCATACCAACACCAGTGTTTAGAATCACACTTTTATTAGGGCACCGTGAAGTTTTCCCATCATTAGACAAGCTCCATAGAAAAACTAAGCCTGGAAACCAGGGGAGGAAGGAAGAATTTGCAGATTCCAGACGAGTTCTTATATAATTCAGTTTTACGGAAAAAACATAAATGAAGACTGAGGATCTCGACATTGATTCTCTTAAAACGATCTCTGTGCCGGTTTGCTCCCTGGAAAATCTTTTGGTACTCCCTGGCAGGCGCACACAGCCACTCCACTGGGACACCAAAAGGGAGATGAATAGAGCAGTGTCTGTCATCAAGGGCTGTGCCAGCTGGAGGGTGACAACCTCATAAAAACCAAATTGCGGGAACACTTGAATGCTATCCCTTTGCTCTTGGATTGAGTTCAAAATTCTGCATGATGTACCCCCACCTTCTCACCACCATTATCCAGTACCCCTCTTTTCTCCGGTGACCCCAAGCTCCAGCCTTACCAGCCTTTCTGTCCCTCTCATGCCTAAACTGCTTTTGCCTGAGGGCTGTTGGTCAGGCTGGTTGGTTGGTCCCAAATGCACTTCTCCCTGTTTCCCCTCCCCCACCTGCAAACCGCAGGTTTCAGGTTTTCTTGTCACACCCTCACCTTGGACAAATATAGGTATTGCTGTTATAAACTCTTGACAGTACCCTTTCCCTCCTTGTACAGTACTTATTACAAAAGTAACAAATTAACTCTTGTTATTAATTAGCTTACTCTCTGATTACTGTTGTGCTCTTAGCTTTCTGACTACAGGTACCATGTCTGTCTTATTTAACCATGCATTCCCAGCACAGAATATAGCCTCTTCCACACAGAGGGTGAATCTTGGATATTTGTTGAAGGAACTAAAGCTGATGTTTATTTAAACATGGCTTTGTGTCAGCCACTGGGTTGGCATTTACCATATATTATCTCATTTAATTCTCACAAAATCATTTGGGACTACATGCATCTCTTTTAGAGATAAGCAAACAGTATTGTTGTTGTTATTATTTATTGATGAAACAGGATTCATTTAGGTGGAACAAGTTCATGAACACTGATGAAGAGCCTTGAATGCCGTGATGAGGAATTTGGAATTTCTTTCTAAACACCAGTGGTTGTCAGTACTGCTAGAAATCAGAATCACCTGGAGGATTAAAAAAATAATTCATGTATGCATATAGTTAATTGGTTTAAGGCTCAGCAGGGCATCTTATAAGACTTCCCTAAGTATTTTTTAATACATAGCACTGGTTGCTAGTCCAGCAGCATTAACAGTACCTAAAAACTTGTAAGAAATGCAGATTTGGAGGCCCTATCCCAATTTTACTGAATAAGAAAGGGGGGGGGGTGGCCCCCAGCAATCTGTGTTTGTTTTAACAAACACTTCAGGTGAATCTAATACCCTTTAAAGTTTGAGACCCTCTGCTATAAACAATTGGAGAGTGCAAAACAGGTATCCCTTTGGCATGATGATTTCCATTCCTCTGGGTATATTCCCAGTAGTGGAATAGCTGAGTCATATGGTAGATCTATCTGTAATTGTTTGAGGAACCTCCATATCATTTTCCATAAAGGCTGCACCATATTTCAGTCCCACCAACAGTGTATGAGAGTTCCTTTTTCTCCGCCAACTCTCCAGCACTGAGTGGATAAGGAAACTGTGGTGTATCTATGCAATGGAATACTACTCTGCTATAAAAAAGAATGAAATACTACCATTTGCAACAACATGGATGAACTTAGAGAAAATTATATTCAGTGAAACAAGTCAGGCACAGAAAGAGAAATACCACATGTTGTCACTTATTTGTGGGAGCTAAAAATAAATAAACACAAACAAATAAAGGGGCGGGGGGAAGAAGACAGAACAATCACAACAATTCTTTGAATTTGTTAAGACAAGTGAACAGATATGATATAGTGGAGGGGGAAGGGGAGAGAGAGGGTGGGAAGAGGAATGGGTAAAGGGGCCATGAAAGCAACTAAAATGTATATTGAGAAGTTAAAATAATAATAAAAAAACAATTGGAAACTGTTAAATAGCTTTTAAACTTTTGTGTTTTAGAAGATATGTAGTAGTAGATATGTAGGGGACTGATTAAATAGGGGACAAACTGGAGCATAAGGCCACCTGTTAGTAGCTGTTACCTTTACACAGATTAAGACAGTAGGCGGAAGGAGCTGGGAACCAGAACACTGGCTGTGGGAGTGGAGGAAGGTGGGGGATTCGGGAGACATTTCAGAGACAGAATTGGTGGGATTGGGTGACTGGTTTGAGAAGGTTGAAGAAGAGAGGGAGGTCAAAGAAGATGTGAAGTTTCTGAGTTAAGTGACGTCATTAAACAAGGCAGAAAGTGTTAAGTGTGGGAGGAACGATAAAAGTATTGAATATGAGGTGCCTTTAAGAGTTCAGTAAGAGATGTTTTGCATTGTTGGATATTTGGTTCTGGAGCTTCAGAAACATGGTGATTGGAGGTGGTGTTGAAAGTTCTCACCGTTTTATTCACATTTAAAAAAATCATTCATTCAAATAGTTATATGTACATGTAATAAATATGTTTAAACATGTCCTTTTAATTTCAAATTGAGCTAAAGATAGAGAATTTTATGCAAATCTGTAATCTCTTACATTTGGATCATTTATATAAAGTTATTTTTAGTAACTAATGGAATTTGTTGAATATGTTAGCAGAAGTGTAGTAAAACAAAATTTACTTATTGTATATTTACTGTTCCGTTCTTGGTTCAAGTGTACACCAAACACATTCATCTTCAGAGAAAGAACTGAGGGGGAGATAATAATAAATTTCACATTGCAGCTGTTAAAGGAGGCAGTTTTATGTCATGATTAAGCCCCCAGTTTCTGGAGCCAGATTGAGTTCTACCCACATACAGAAGGTGTGATTTTAGACATAGTTAAACTCTCTGTGCCTCAGTTTCCTCATATGCAAAATGGAGAAAATAATACTACTCATCTGAGATTTTTTGTAAGCATTGAATGAGTTAATACCTGTAAAAGCACCTAGCATTTAATTAGCAATCATTAAATGTAAGCTCTTATTAATAATGAAAAAAATTTTTCCCACTCTCTACCGTAGAGTCTTATTTTCCAAATTGTTGCTACTAACAGTTTCTGAGTCTTTTTAATGTGATTTCTTTTAGCTTTATGAACTTCTGAACATCAAAGGGAATGATTACAAACCAGAGACTTCTAAGGATTAAATTCTGAACCATTGATGGACAAAATGGAGAAATGCACCAAAAATGTATATAATTTCTAAATATATGGAAATTAAAATTTACTTTTGAATTTAGACATACTATGTTTTAGCTCAAAGTTGGGGGTCAGGTATGTACTAGGCTCCAAATTCTTCCCAACTTTAAATCTTATTTCATTCATCTTCATTCTGAGCATAGTCAGTAGCAAACCAATAATTTGCTCTGAACAGGAACAAGTAAATTATTACTCTTTTAATGTATAATATAAAGGTCAACAATATATCATAAAAATTCTACATCAGAAGTTATAAAAAACAAAACTACCAAGCAACATGTGATTTTAATTAGAAATAATGATGATAAATCCCAACAGATGCATTTGATCCTTTCAGTGCAACAAGAATAAGGCAACACCTCTGGATGCAGAAAAAAATCTGACTCTTCCACTTGAGATTTGTAAATTAAGGCTGTTCATCACTGCTCTTGAATTATCATGATATGAATTTCACTTAAAAACTTCTCTTAGTTTAGAAATCATTATGTTGGTGGAAAGACCATGGAAAAATGCTTCATCTTTAACATTTTATTTATCATCCTCAAAATTGTTTTACATTCCACGTTTTTCAACCTGTTTCCATGGGGGTGGGGAACTGGCAGAAGAGGAATAGATATTTCCAGGCCCCACCAGACCCACACAGCCAGCTCTTCTAAGTTGGGCATGTTCCAGTCATGTTCTAAGTATAGCTACCACTATCCTGTGTTACTTGGAGTTCTTATTCTGGGACTGTTGGGACACATTTCCAGGGCCCAGTAAAAGGTATAGAAAATATGCCACTCCATTTAAGTGCCTACCCTCAGCCTGGACAAGATCCCCAATCAGCTTTAGTCCTGGGAGGGAACTGTTGTGCAACTTTCAGCAAGGAAATCCATATCCCATGATACTCCTGGGGGACCCCTAGCTCCTCTAGAGGTATGGATCCCTTGGTGAATAAATGGCGATATCTCTTTACAGAGATTTAAAAAATAATGTTGGATATTCTCAGGAAATAGTGGATATTTCCAGTATTTATTTATAACCCCAGCTAAGGAACTGGAGTTCTCTAAATTATGATTTAACCTATATAGTGAGTGTGTGGGCTGGAATTTATTAAATGATACATATATGACAAACATTTTTAGTTTACTTCTATTACTGTTGGCAGATATGACAGAATAGATTCATTTACTTTTAAGAACTAAAATTGTATCACATTTATGAAAACTTTTTTTGCTTTTCCTTTTCGTAAAAACACTTGAGGAAAGTCCTATTTCAGTTCATTTGCACTTATACAACTCTGATCGACTTCAGTACCAATCACTGGATTCTAGTAACAGAAATGATATATTTGATGTCTTGGATGAGAAATGAACAGATATGAAGTAACTTAATTTTATAATTCAATAACATAATTCAGCCTGCTTTAAATTGTTTGTTAACAAGGTATGATAATTTATGTATTAAAAATAAATATTTATAGTAAGAAACTGCCCACATACTTTATTTGAAGGGTAATTACCCTTCATATACTCCATAACTCAACAGCTTTGATGAAGGTGGCAGTGAGTTATTATGGCCTTTACTTTGTCAGAAAGACTTTAATAACTTCATCATGCCACTGGTGTCTTAAAGTTATGGATTGTGTGCAAGGCATAATAACTGTCTTTCTTTTTGAAAGAAACTATGTTTCTCAAGTGGCCAGTAATTCACAATTAATTTAAAACTGGTGGCTTTGTATCTCTAGATTATATTTTCTCTCAAAATAGAGATAAAATGCCTTACTTATATTTACATAATTTTAAAAACTACAAGGGATCCTCACATATAAATCTTTAAAAAGTATAGTGGAGTCCTTTTTGACACCACTGAGTAACAGATCATAATGTCTGTATTATAGACAACCGTGTTCATCTGGTTGTTAAGATGGTATGAAATTAAATATTATGTTGGGGGAGGGTCATAATTTTATCTGAAACCTACTGCTTTGTTCTTATTCCATTTGGCTGAAATTTCTCCTGTTAAGTGACTGTTATTTTAACAGCAAAATTGTGAGTGTTGTGGTGGCATTATTAAAATACATATGTGTTATCTAGAAGTGGGAGATAAGAATGTGTTAGTAGTTTGAGGGAAACATATTAGCTGCAAGGACAGAGGTTTGGTGGTGAAGTGCCCTGACGGTTGACACTCAAGGGCGGAGGCTGGAAGGTGTGGGAAAACAGGAAGAGTATTTATGGATGACATTACCAAAGAGTGATAGAATTTGCTAGAGAAAAGTTGGCTGACACTGGCATTATCCAATTTACTTTAAGCCATAGATATGAGCAGTACTTTTATTTTTAATGTGGGTTTTTAAAGCATACAGTGAAAGAGAATAAAATAGTTTACTCTGCTGTTAAAAACTCATTGTAGAGGCTGAATTTGATGATAATTGATTTTTAAAAGTCAAAGACATGTTTATTGAAAGTTGGGGTTTTTAAGAGCAAAACTTATCCAGCAATTCCATTTCTGGGTATACGCTCAAAAGCATTGAAAACTGGGATTTGAATAGATCTCTGTATGCCAGTGTTTACTGCAGCATTATTCACAAGAACCAAAAGGTGGAAGCAACCCGTGTCCATCAACAGATGAGTGGATAAACAAAATGTGGAATATACATACCATGTAATATTATTCACTATTAAAAAGGAGTGAAATCCTGATAGATGCTACGACATGGATGAACCTTGAAGACATTGTGCAAGTGAAGTAAGCCAGACCCAAAAGGACAAATATGGTACATTTCCACTTACACAGAGTATCTAGAACAGTCAGATTCATAGACAAAAAATAGTATGCTGATTGCCAGGGGCTGGGGAGAAGTGGGAGTGGCAGTTATTATTTAATGGGTGCAGAGTTTCAGTTTGGAAAGATAAAATTCTAGAAATGAATAGTGGTAATGATTGTACAACAGTGTGAATGTACTTAATGCCAGTGAATTGTATACCTGAAAATGGTTAAAATGATAAATTTTATGTTATGTATACTTTACCATAATAAAAAAGCAAAAGAAACTAAAGTGATATTATAAAGTAATAAAATGCTTCCAGTTATTAGAGAAGAAACTAACAAGACAAATACAAGGCTTAGCTAATTATTCATATTCATAAATATTCAGTAGTTATCATTACACTAAATTTGGGAAAATACAATTTTCTTATCTTGTATATGATCTGGGGAATGATTTGCACATATTTAAAATTATTTTCTTTCAGTACTTGACATAATTCTTGGAACATGAAGATGCTCAACAAATATTTGTTGATTGGTATTTGTTTATTCAGGAAATTATAGTCATAGCTTCATATGCAAAATAATCAGCTTAACAGTAACTCTTTAAGTCTACTTACATGCTCAGTGAACAGATAGAAACATAGCCTTTAAAATACAATTTAAAAATGTGTGCAATTTCTGTCAACATAGAGTCAATTTTAACTTCTTTCAGGCACATTATTTTCATTATCCTGAACAGTGCTATTACAGTTATGAGAAACTGAATATCATCTGTGTAAGAAGTTACACAGTTTTATTTTTCTTAGCAAGTATATTTTCCCCCGTTGCTTTTTTGAATTATGCTTGTTCATTATGGAAAATTGGTAAACGCAAAAAAATAAATAAATAAAAAGCACAATGACAGTATTTTAAAAATTACCCATTATTTTACCATGCAGACATAAGCACTGATATCATTTGTCCGTGTGTCACCTGTTCCACTGTTCTTTGCATGTGTATGTACATGTACACAAACAGATATAAAACTCTGAGATACAAAATTAGGATCATAATGCCATTGTTTTATAACCTGCAGTTTTTTTCACTGAGTATTAGATAGTGAACATTTCTTATGTCACTAAATGTTCTTTTACAGCTGCTTTCTAAGTACATTTATTTCATGCCTGTACCAATCTTCTATTATTGGGATTTTAGGATTTTTTTTTTGCTATTATAAATGATACTATGATGAAAATACTTTAAGACTAATCTTTTGTGAATCTCTATTTTCTTAAAATAAATCCTAGAAGTAAATTAGGTAAAAGAGTATGAACATTTTAAAAGTGTTTGATACATACTGTATAAGCCAAATTGTCCTTCAGAAATGGCATGTAAATGGTTTACATTTCTATAGTGGTCTATATGAGAACACCCATGTTCCACCCCAAAATTAGTGGGGGGTTTTGGGGTTTTTTTAACAGTCAATTAGAGAACTGAAAAATAGTAATTTTCATTTTAATTTGCATTGGTGGCATGAGCATTTATTCTATGACTGTTGTGCATATATATTTATATAGGTTATGGTTACTCTGTTAATGTGTTCCTCTTTTATATTTGTAAGATTTATTTATGTGTTAAAGATATTAACCCAGTTGTATGTTTCTTTTGCAACTACTTTTTCTCCAGTGGATTTTTCTGTTTTCAACATTTTGCCAAATGTTACCAAGGAAAAAAATAAAATAAATTTAAAAAATAAACAAAACCCCTTTGGATAACTAAAATTTATTTGGGAGTTGTTTTTGAATTCCAGATAGTTATAGTACATTCCCTTTTTTTCAACCCCCAGTGAGAAAAACTTACCCTGACCATCAATTAGTAGTAAAGCATTCATTCTTATGATAGATAACCTTACCTTCAGGTAGCTTGTCTCTAGGGTTTTATTTAGGACAAGCTAGGAGTTTCTTGAAGGAAAATAGTGAACATTTGATCTGGATCTACTCCATTACTCCAAGTATTGCTGAAACACACCTAGTGTTATTTTTACTGGGCAACAAGCAAACATTGGAAGAAGTTGTATGCATCCTAATAAGGGAGACAGAAAGTTAACGTTATTGTGTGTGTATATGAGGGTTTGAATATATGTTGAGGGTAGGAATGGACAAAATAATGCCAAAATTATCATATTGAGAAAAATATTAAAGGTAAATGAGACCTTTATTGTCATAAATTGCTCTCCAATCCTGTAGGGATAAGAGGGCATATGAAAAGACTACGGAGGTTACTTTCAAAACCAACATTTACCAAGTTCCAGGAAATGAGTGTATTTGTATAAAAAGCACTTAGCAATTGCACAAGCCTTTTTTCCCCTTTATTTAACAAGGAATTTACTGTTAAGGCCTTAGAGCACTTAGTGTACACTCCCTTCAGCTTTTGAAAAACATATAATATATGATAACCCATTTGCCATGTGCTGACATTGTGGAGAGTTGGAATAGTGGCAGTGCACTAACGTGAAATGTTGATGACAAATTTAGTATTTGTAATTTGAAATCTATTTTTGATACATTAGAGGTGCTCCCTGTTTAAAGAAACCCACAAATCATAATTTTGTCAAGTGAAGAATTCGTAACAAATAATTACCGTTGATTTATTCTTCTTACAAATTAGAATATAGTTTTGCAGTGTTTGAGGCTCATGGTCATCTCATACTGACTGACGGTTTGATTATAAGCAGGAAATATTCTTTCTGTTGCCATCTTAGAAAAAAGTGACACAAAAGTCTCAAGTCATATAGTGGCATATAAGAGTGCTGGCAAGTAGAGTTAATCAAGTAATATTGGAATAATTTTTTATTTATCTAAAAACTTTCCCCTTTGGCATCATGTTTGGTTGGGAGTCTTGGTTCTCACAAGAACAGAACTTTCTTTCTACTTTAATATAGTGTCTTCATCCTACTTTTTTCCTTTCTTCCTTTAAAATTATGTAAGATACCTTCACTGAATGTATGAATTTTTTGTCAACAGCTAAGATTCTTTGCATTTAAAATGCCTAGAAGAAATAAATACATATTTAAATACTCATAGTAATTAAGTCCAGGGTGTCTAGGCTTTTCCATTTCTAATGTTTAAATCAAAAACTTCTTATAAGTGGAAATATAAAAAATTTTGAAATTCTTGGAAAATCTTTTATTGAAACAATTGCTGGTTAAGTACAGTACTTTAAGTATATTATATGGATATATATACTTAAGTCCATTAAGTACAGTAAGTGCTGATTTTATTTCAAAGCTCAGACAACAATGATATAGAAATATCCTTTCTCACTTAAAAAACAAGAAAAGATTTTAAAAGAATTTTGAAAATATTAAATGTGTTAACTAGTTACAGTAACACTTTTATCCTAGATTTATATAGAAAGTTAATTTATCAGTTTTGTAAAATGATTATAGTTAGAGAAGATTATTTTTCCATTTAGAATAAAAAACTTAAATTCAGCAATATGTAAAACAATATTGAATATATTGTGTTATATTTACCTGAGAATTTCTGGTTTAACAAATTAAATGCACATTTTTTTTAATACATTGACAATATTCTTATAACTACTGATCTTTTTATTAGGGAATTTTAAATAAAATTCATTACTTATTTAATACTTTTGAATTTATGTGTTCGAAGTGGTTTATTTATCCTCAGCCAGTTACCCCTTGAGATTCTAACTATTTCATAAAGCTAATTTAAATGATAATTTAAGCATAAATTACTGTTACTGGCTGTCTTCTCTTTCCCTTTTACTGGGGATCAGCATTAGGCAGCACGATCAGGATGTCCGGGTCCCACTGAGGTGAGGGAAGGAGGCCAGGAATAGCCACAGCCTGGAGCAGGGAAATGCTTTGGGCTGTTTTCCCGGAATGAATTGGCAGAAGTAGGTTCTTACTGATTTATATACATTTTCAACCAACCGAAGGGAGGAATTATTAAACCCAGTGATAAACAAAGCATTTCAAGCATTTAGTAAGAAGTGATTAGATTGGAAAGATTTTTCTTTCCTACTTTAAAATCAGAGATTAGTATTATTGAATTAGCAGATTCTTCCTGATCTATATTATTTTCAATGTAGACTTTTAAGAAAGATTTTATTTTTGTAGAACACTGAAGGCATTTTGATTAAATATAAAATTTAGGGGTTTAATTATGCCAAGTCCCTCACTAAAAATTATTGTATACATAAATTAAAGATAATCATCTTAAAAATATATATGTATTAAACACGTAAAATGTGACTACAAAAATTCTGATGTTAATTTTTTTGTTTGAGAACTGTGTACTTCAAAATCTGGCATCATCTTTCATGAGATTCACAAGTCCTGCTTCCATTATGTTGTTTACATAGGTTATTTGGCTTTTCTCAAAACTGAAAAAGTGTTAGTTGGTTGCTCCAAATAGTGACAAATAAAAGAAAATATAGAAAAGGGTTGAAAAGGGAGATGTGTTATCTTGCTCTTCCTTTTTCTGTTTCCTCTTTCTGCTGCTTTCTTTCTCTGCACATCCTTAGATAGAACTCAACAATTATTATTGAGATTTTTTGTGGGAACCAAGAGAGACAAGAAGAAAAGTTTTAAATTGCTGCACACCCTCTAATACTGATGCTCCTCAGTTTTTTGAGTACCATTAACAGTTTAAAAGTGCTTATCAGAGCAACTCTTACTGCTTTAATTTGGGTGTACAGATTGCTGTTAGTGTTGTTACTATCTGTTTTGTGTCAGGCTCCCTAGCTAATTTCCTTGTTTATTAGCTAAATGATTTTCTTAATGGCTACCCTTTTGACAAATGAAGAAACCTTAGCTGCTCTGAGAGGGAAAACCAAATTTAAAAGTTCACTGTGACAGGGATGAGGAACATCTGTATTCATGCTGCTGCCCTGGTGTTGGTGTGAGAGGAAATCTGGTGATTGACCTTGATTCTTGACTGAAAGTCACAAAAATATGCATAATTTGGCCTTCATCCTTAAACCAAACAGCAACTGTCTCCAGTTAAAGCAGGAATTAAATTTCCTTTGTTTTGAGTGTGGAAAAGGGAATCTTTTCCAACCTTATTATCAAAGGGATTTAGTGAACTTTTTCCTGAAATATTTTAGAATCAACATTTTCATAGAAGCATTTTGTTTGAGCTCATATTTTGTTAACCATAAGTTATTTTGTTTAGTTTATACTTGAGGATTTAGAGGCAGCATTGTGTTTAAAGGAGAAATGTCTTTTTATTAAACAGTAAAACAATCTAAATACCCAATGGAATCAACAAAAACTCCCATGATCTGATGATAGATTTGGGATTAGGGCCCTGGGAAGGGACACTGGACATTTATATCAGGACCCAGTTTGAGACTTCTTCACATGATCTTAGCCAAAAGGCTGAGAGACGAAAGTTTGAGATTTCTTACAAACCAGTTTTGATTGGCTCAGTTCAAGGAGGGCAACACCAGCAGAGCTGGAACCCTCTGCAGCTAACAGTCTGAACTCCATTTATCCTTAATAAAGTCAGTCTCCAAGAGTCACCCTTGATCCTTGTTAGGAACCAGGTGAATAGTTTAGGACTCATACAACTGTCTGTGCCTCTGCAACCAGTGAATCTGACATGGTACCAAATGTTTATTTATTCACCAGATGTCATCCCAGAGTTTGGGCAATGAAATTGGGTATTTGCAGTTTCATACAGCAGAAATCCATCTTTTAAGTAAGACAAGAAAAATTGAGCTGAGTGTTTAAGTATGGTAGGAGTCATCTTTGCTCTTGCAAATCTGATTACAATTCTGTTAACCTCTTTACTTTTGTTTATTAAGCATCACAGTCAGCCAATAAAGTTTAGAGAAAATTGTGAAAGAGAAAGTGTTTAGTCTAGATTTAGTCCTTTCATTTGATTCTCTTTGCACTTTTGCCTCCATTATTTTCTTCCCCTTGGTTGCCTGTCACACTTGGGACCTCACATTTCCCCATTTTTCATGAGGGAAGCTGTACGTTTCCCTCCTTGAAACTCAGTCAGCTGCTATCTGTATAACTATGAGCAAATTTCTTAACCTCTTTGTGACTCGATTTCCTTATTTGTAAAAATGGCAAAAGATATTAGCTTTATCATAAAGTTGTTTTGAGGATTAAATGCATTAAGTTGCATCAAATACTTAGTACCTGGTTGTACAAAGTGCCGAGTGACCAGTTGTCTCATAATTGCTAATGGACCTATTAACAGAATAATGATAGAGAGTCAAACATGTCATTGCCAAGTGCCAAAATGTTAAGACAGAGTTGTGAATTTTTTGAATGTGCAACAGCACAAGGGCTGGTGTTTTGCTTGTTCTGTGGAAATAGTCTTGTAGAATGTCTTAAAGATACAAAAGGACTGTTTAGTCAGTCTCTAGAAGATAACTGGCATAAGAGAGAATGTCCTAAGAACCCCAGGAATCATAAATAGTCTTTTATTGGAAGAGGAGACAACAGTAGCCATATAATGTTGAGCTGGTGGATTATTTTATATCTTTTGTAACTTTCATTTCTCTCTTAGTAGACATAGTGCTTTTTTAATTGAATGTGAATGTCCTAAATGATATGACTGTTTTTAAATATTATTTTAAAATTAATTTCCGACATGGTGAGTGTATTTCTTTTTGAGATATCACATTTTTAAACACTTAGCATGTAACCTCACCATTTTACTTTGAGAATACTGTATGCAAAATAATTGTGAAGGACATTTTATTACCTAGTATGTATTTTCAGCAGGTGGCTAATGGCTTTTGACCTGCTGTAGCAGGATACAGAACTGAATGTCAGACAGAATATTTTTTTAAAAGCTGCATTTTCATTATACATAATGAAGCAGAGTAACTTTTTGAGATTGCTTTGTATATTATTCCAAGTAGTTATTGATAGAGATGTGTCAATTTGGTAGGAGAGAGAAGAGAAACTTGCAATGTTCCAGCGTTTGGTTTAGGAATACTTAAATATATTCAGATTGCTAAATATAAAAATTTTAATAAGTAATATCAGATTTAATATATTTACATGTTAAAAGCCATTTAAGGGGCATGGTATCAGCCTTCCACCATTCCCATACCTTTGTGCCATTGTTATAAAAAATCACATTTTAATTCATCTGTTTTTCTCTTTAGTAATTTCTGTTTTTCTTGAAATTTATACAGTATATTCTATAGCCTACTTTCACACAGACTTTAAGAATTATATATACTACAGAATAGTTCAATTTTTTGTATGTGAAAATAGACCATGACATATACCATATAAATGACAGGTTGTTCAGGGCTTCAGGATTAGCAATTTTAGATCATTGTCAATGTCAGTTTCAAATTAAGTATTGGCACAGGTTTTTATATAACCACCATATCACATTGAATAACACTTGTATTTAAACTTAGTTGAATTTTTGAGATGAAGACATACATGCAGCTTGATTAATGCCCAGAGTATCTTGTGGAGTGGGTGACATGAGAAAATGACAAGGTAAACAGTTATATTTCCTGTACTGTGCATATTAGAGCTAGCAATTTGCCACTGAGCTCCGTGATGAGGGAAGAATATTGTTTGTGGGCTTTGTGCATTTTAGGCATAATTTCTGAGGCTGAGTTCTAATTTTGCTTATTCCTTTAAGTAATTTCTGGTTTTCAGCATGCAAAGGAAGTATATTATTGGGTTTTTTAATGGTTAAATTTATATAGTAGATGTCCTTTCTTTAAATTTAGGTACTAAAATTTCTCCCACATCAAAGTAGCTTGTGATTCTCATTTGTGGCTAGAGAGTTAATCATGTTTCAATAACACTTTGAAGTTAGCTTTTCTTTTTTTTCCGTAACCCAGCATGGGTTCATGAATAAAACTAACCACTCTGATAGGTATAGTGTATTATTGCTCTTGCCTATGGCTCTTGCTAATAAAAATTCCAATTCTGGTTAGTTTGCTGAGATCAAATCAATGTGGGATAAAGCATACTTTTTTTTTTTCCTGTGAAGCCTTCTCACAGAAAATAAGTAGGAAGGAAAGCATCGTGGGTGGAGGTAAAAGACGTAATTCAGCGTTAAGTATATTTTAGCTTTTCTGACTATGTTGTGTTTAGTTTGTAACCTGTATGCGTTTTTACTTCTCACTGTCCTTAAAATTAAAATTCTTATTCTTTAGGACTAAATTCCTAGAAATTCCTACTCCTGTGAAGCCTTCTCACAGAAAATAAGTAGGAAGGAAAGCATCGTGGGTGGAGGTAAAAGACGTAATTCAGTGTTAAGTATATTTTAGCTTTTCTGACTATGTTGTGTTTAGTTTGTAACCTGTATGCGTTTTTATTTCTCACTGTCCTTAAAATTAAAATTCTTATTCTTTAGGACTAAATTCCTAGAAATTCCTACCCATTAGTTAAAGTATATGAATCTACTGTTGTGTGAATGAAGTAACAATAACAATAGCAATAACTTAATTTGAGAAAGTGTATATGTTTTTAAAACAGTGAAATGAGAAGCTGTCAACTAAAGAATAGGGTAGGTATTGCAACCATTGTGAAAATAACTTGGAATTCTGACAGTTGCTAAAATTAAGTCAGCTTGCTTACAAGATTACTTAATCACTAAATCGAATAGAATTTGGCATTTTAACGAATAGGATATTTTCTACTAACGTCAGAGAGGAAAAGAATTATGCTTGGATGCTTGCTTCAGGATGCACCAGGTGAATTTAGAAACCAGAGAACATGCCAGAACTAGAGTAATGACTGTATAAGACATTCAGTACACGAGCCAGATGTACTAGGCTTAAATAGAAAGACCCTTAAAATGTGGTTAGGGGAATACAAAGAAGGAGCTTATTTTTGCAAATTTTCATGTGTATCAATACCACAGTAGATAGGAATGTGGTCTCCAGAGTTAGATACACCCAAATTTGTGTCTCAGTTTTAACTATTTGAAGTCTGATCACTTTGGGCAAATAAATTGTTCTCTCTGAGCTTCAGATTTCTTAACTATAAAATACAGATAGTAATGGTATCTACTTTATACTATTATTATGAGAAATAAGTACCAGAATGAAACAGCTGACAAAAACTACCAGTTCCAGAGCCATGGAAACCTTTATTGTTTATGTATTTATATATAATGGAACACATTTTTACATAGGCTAGTACTTGGCCTCAGAATCCTTCTCACACAGAACATCAGGAAGTCCCTACTATTTCATAGAAGTTCTCTCTGAACGTGAAATATGTTTCTTCTCCCTGAGTGAATCCAACCCTTCCCATCTTTTCTCTTTTTCCTGTTGTGCTGTCAGCCTCTCTGATATAAATATCAATTCAGCCACTTGGAAAAGTGGGAATGGAGAAATTGGTTGTTCATCGTCATAATGTTCAGGCAGTGTGCTGGTTGCTTTAAAGAAATTTGTGTTAAGCAGGTGACTTTCAAATTTACATTTTCAGTTTTATCCTCTTCCCAAAGCTCCTTTTATGCATTCATTGATTATTATCTCCTTCATTTGTCTGATAGGTATCTAAACTTACTGTGCATTGTTCATCGTCATAATGTTCAGGCAGTGTGCTGGTTGCTTTAAAGAAATTTGTGTTAAGCAGGTGACTTTCAAATTTACATTTTCAGTTTTTTCCTCTTCCCAAAGCTCCATTTATGCATTCATTGATTATTATCTCCTTCATTTGTCTGATAGGTATCTAAACTTACTGTGCTCACCACTCACTATTCTCCAGCCATGATGGGCTTCTTTCTGTTCCTTGAACATTCTAAGCTCATTTCTGTATTGGGATCTTTGTTCTTGCTGGTTCCTGGGCCTGATAGTCTCTGTCCTTTTATTTTATGCATTTTGCTCCTTCTCCTTATCCAAATGTCATTTCTTCTATGACTAAGGTTTTTAACTGTAGTTTTCAAATGTATCTAAATCATTCACCCATCCAGTCTTTTATCTCATCATCCTGTGGTTTTGGTTCTTCAGAGCTTTTTTTCACATATATAAAATTGTAATTTGTTTTTTTCGTTGTTTATTGTTTTATCTCCTACACCAAAATGCAAAATGCAAGTTCCCTGACAACAGTGGCCTTGTCTAGCTTGTTCCACACTGTATTCCCATGACCAAAAACAGTGCTCATAGAAGTGCTCTCAACAATCTTTGGAGGTGTGATTGTTCTTTCCCTAATTTTATAGGTGACAAAAGTAGGTCCAGGGAGGTTAAGTAGCTTGCCCAAGATAACATAGATTGGAAGTGGCAGAGCCGGGATTTAGACCCAGTGCTGTGCTCTAAAACACTGCAGCATTTCCTCCCTCTCTGCAGCTGAAGGTCAGGGATGTTAATGGGAGAGAGGGGGCTGTGCTGAGGTCTTGGAAGTTCCTTTGAGTTCCTGAACTGGCAGTTATTGTTGTCACAGCATTGTCAGACAAGGGCTGTCCTGATCACTTTACACTCCAGTATCCCTGGCTTATCTTCTCTTCCCTTTTCCTTTTAAATTCAGTGCCCAAGAAACGCATGAATAATATTTCATAAGAATGCATTCAATCCCCTACTGCTAGGGAGATACAGTGAAACTGGATTTTAAAGATACTCCCAAAGGGGTAGAATCCATGGGTTTGAACCCAGATGGAATTTTCCACCTGGCTTGGGTTCCTCCTTTTATGTACTTGCTGTTTTCTGAGCATTTCTAACTTGACAGTGGTTACAGCTATAGCTTTCTTTTTGTGAGATTGTCTTAATAACACAGACATTGCTTTAGTTTTAACTTGTTTATTCTGTACTTGGCCCCTATTGACTGGAATGTTCCACCCCACACCTCCCCACCATGTGATATTGAAGCTGCGCTATTTATATTGTTTTAACCAGACAGTATAGAATAGAACAGACTTTCTTGTAATTTGTATCATTAAAATTTATAAATTATGTTTAAGCTTTTTGGGAAGAGAAAAAGAAATCCAGGGCAGTTGATTAAAATGGGATAATCCACTGCATAATATGTCACAACCAGCAGATTATGGAGGGGGTGATTGTTGGTGCTTTTTACTCTAGGACATTTGGTGTATGTTGCTGCGTTTGGCCTTTTAGAAGCTATTGACATCACTTGGGAACTGCCAGTAAACCTGCCTTAATCGGTTAAACAGAAGGAATCTTAGCATTGTGGAGCTGACTGGTTGATTAATTTAAATCCAAACACACACAGTCCTGCCTGGATGCCCTATGCGAGACCCTTGCACAAAAGGGTTTCATTCCGAGGCATTATAACCCACATCCTGCTGTCAGCCCCTCTCAGCTCTGTTGGTCTCCTTAGGCTGCAGGCATCATCCTTAACCCTCTAAGCTTCCTTTCATTTCACGAAAACACTGTCTGTGCTTAGATTCACATAAATGCTCCACATTTCCCTCAAAGTTCTTTATTTGTATCCTAGGGAAAAGGTATTTTTAAATTCCACTAATTGAGAGACCAAAATGGGAACTTCTCTTAAACTGGCTTCTTTAGAAAAAGTATATTAGAACTTAATCCAGCACTTCTTCTGGGAATTATAATCAAAATTAGAATCATGAAATGTTGAAATAAGTTCTTGGTATTAAAAGAAGCCATCATCTATAATTCCTTTGACTTTTAGATTCAAAGCATTGAAGGCTTTATAATCTGTGTTTAATTTTAGAAAAACATTAACGTTAATTGACTCTTAGGTGAGTTCAGGTGTAGTAGTATAAGGGTGTAGTTCTGGGACCTTTAAATGAAAGCAAAACTAAAATTCTTTAAGGATAAGACTTTGAGTAGCTTCAGTCTGCTCTATGGACTGAGAAAAGTACTCATACATTGGGCACTCTGCCGGGTTTGGTTGCAGAAGAGGGCAGATGTTTATGTGGCAGAAACAAAACTTGCTGTGGAACCCATTCATAGCACACAGAGAGCTAGACTGGAAGAGACCGATACCCTCATTTTAAACATAAAACATCTGAGGCCCCAATTAATTACTCAAGCTCTTAAAGGCCCTTACTTGGCTAATTTCTGCTTCTTCATCACCCAGTTACACCACTGTCGCACAATACAAAGGAAGCCTCTCCAAGAAGGTGGTATAATCCTGTTCTCTGTGGCTTTGCTCATTATTATTAATTATAATAATAGCTGCTGTTTATGGAGTGCTTTATGTGTTATCCTTGTCTTCATAACTACAGTATGAGATAGTATCATTATTCCTCCCTGCCTGGAAATGAGGAAGTGATGTTTAGGAAAGTCACGGACTTGGCCCGTGTAACTGAAGCAGTGAGACAAGATATTTTTCTCCTTTTGAGAAGGTAGCGCGATAGCTAGATGCAGGGAAGAGAGATGGGTGACGAGATGTTTCTCTCAAGCTTCCTAGGTTGCCTTGAGACTGGGTGAGCTGAATGACTATGCCTTAGGTCATGAGTAAGGAAGGAAAATTAAGACCATTCCGGACTTAATTCTTCAGGAACAGTGGATTCCCTGTGAGGGAACATGAGAGCACCTCTTTCTAGCTGCCATTAGAAGCAGCGGATGTCCAGGTGAGGGGCGTATGGGGAATTGAGGGACCTAGAAGCTGTGTGACACAAGAGAAATCACAGCATCATTTTGGGCCTCTGTTTTTTTATTTTCATCTCTAAAAGTGAAATTCTGATTTCTACCTTACCCTAGCACACTGGGTTATTTAAAAGAGTAAGTGGAAGAATTTAATTTTAAACACCTTGGAAAATGAAAAAAAAATTAGGATATAATAAATTTTATGTTTATTTATTGAATAGGTATTCATCAAGTGAAGGCCAAACATGAGGCACGGTGTTACACAGAGAACAAGAGGTGAACACAGACGTTGTCTCTACCTTTCAGAAGATTAGAGCAAGTAGGGAAATAAGATACATGATAATAACTATGTAGCAGAACGTTTTAAGTGCAGTTAGAGAGGTAGAGAACACTGGCAGTTCTGAGGAGGAACTGATTTCTGATGAAAGAGATGGGTCTTGAAGGACGGTTAGGGTTTAGATTGGTAGGGAGGAGAGACAGAAGTGCCGGGGGTGTGTAGGGGCTGTGGCAGTAAGTGTGGAATTCCAGGAGGAGGAAAGAGCGAGAGCAAAGGCCTGGAGCATGGAAAGTACTGGGACGTGTGAGTGCACCAGATTGTCTGATAAGCTGTATGTAGTGAAAGGGCTTTTGTTGAAACTATGAAATCTGCTCCTGACAAGAAAAGCCTTTAGGATTTTGGAGTTTGGTAGTAACCTCATCATGGCAATGTTTTTTGAAGACTCATCAAGGACAAAGCGATACATAAAATGATTAAAGGGGCAAGACACTGAAGTCAGGGAGACCATTTAGGAGACCAGAGCATTATGAGTGAGATGCCTGGCTGAGCAGACCTAAGCTAGAGGTGCAGCTGTGAGACTGGAACGAAAAGGAGATGCATCAGTAAAATTTGGCAACTGACTGGATTAAAGGGTCATCGAAGTGTGGAATTCCAGGAGGAGGAAAGAGCGAGAGCAAAGGCCTGGAGCATGGAAAGTACTGGGACGTGTGAGTGCACCAGATTGTCTGATAGGCTGTATGTAGTGAAAGGGCTTTTGTTGAAACTATGAAATCTGCTCCTGACAAGAAAAGCCTTTAGGATTTTGGAGTTTGGTAGTAACCTCATCATGGCAATGTTTTTTGAAGACTCATCAAGGACAAAGCGATACATAAAATGATTAAAGGGGCAAGACACTGAAGTCAGGGAGACCATTTAGGAGACCAGAGCATTATGAGTGAGATGCCTGGCTGAGCAGACCTAAGCTAGAGGTGCAGCTGTGAGACTGGAACGAAAAGGAGATGCATCAGTAAAATTTGGCAACTGACTGGATTAAAGGGTCATCACAACCCTTTTACCATTGGAAGTTCTCATGACACTTTTTTATTAAATCACTATGAATTAGTCTTGATTAACAAATTGAAACCCAAATGCTAATAACATAGTCTCATATTCCACTGTCATTTTTCAGTCCTTGTAAAATGCTTAACTGGAATTAGGAACGGTGTTATATTAGGACCAGAGGAGCCAAGAACGTTGCTCATCTGGGCTAGGAAGAAGGGCAGTGTAAATTATGAGGCAAAGCTAGTGCAGGATTGAGGGTGTTTTGCCTTCTCCTTAGAGAAGTGACTTGGGGTAGGGAACAGGATGGCCACTACAGCTGACTCGTTGGTGCTTTAGAAATCCTGACTGAATATCACCTCACAAATGGGACTTTAATCCCCATTTGCTTCAGGGAACAGGATGGCCACTACAGCTGACTCGGTGCTTTAGAAATCCTGACTGAATATCACCTCACAAATGGGACTTTAATCCCCATTTGCTTCTGAATTGGTTCTTGCTAACATGAATTCACTTAGTTTAAGAAACGAATTAGGCTCAGGGCCTTGTTGAACCCCAAACTTCAATTTAAGGATTAAGGTGGTTGCCGGAGTTAGATGAAATTTATAGTACTTTGATAGTCAATGGGGTGATTTCTTGGGGAAATGTGCTGTCTTTTTTTTTTTCTTATGAAAGGGTATTTTACCTTCTAACTTTTGTGTTCTTTCAGTTTGAGAAGTTATGTTGTTTAGATGTCCGTGAAGCCTTAAGATCCTCTGGGATAGGAAGTGGATTTTCTAAAGATTAGGACAGATAAAAGGAATTTATCCAGCAAGAACCTGTCAGAGCTTGGTGGGGCTAGTGCTGTTATTGGGTGGATGTTGTTCCTGCTCCACACTCTGTGTTTCTAATCTCTAGACCTTATGTGGGTGGCCTAATGTGGGTGTGTACTTCATAGGGCCTCTCTGTTGCTAACTTTGAAAATCAAAAGAAAAGATGTGATTTGTACAAAGTTACCAACTTAAGAAAGAGTTTATGATCTTGTCTTAAGAAGGTGGTGAGATTGCACTGATCAAAAAATTCAGTGGAGTGGCAAAAGGAAACAGAACACTGACTAGAACATGACATTTTGAGCAGTTTTTGTAGATGAAGAGGAGAATAAAAGCTAAATAAAGCCTGGAATTAGGGAATGGAGATTGAAGAAATTAGATCCTTTTCTCTAAAGCAAGCATCTTTAACAGGCCACATAGTCTGGCCACCTGGGGCCATTTTTCTCACTGACACTTCATTTCTGTTTCTGCTGGTGGTCTTCCATGTTTCCTTTAGTCTTTTAGTAGTGTCAAAGACCTCTTGGCTTGGTCTTATTTTTGGATATGCTCTTTTTGAAACTGTACCTTTTTAAAAAAATCTGACAAACTAGCTTTACTGCTGGACTGTTCCTTCACGGCTGTCATATCTCTGGAAAAGTCGATACACCTGCTCCCTTTTGTGTGTGTTGCCTAGATAACCTTTATTTGCTTTTTCCATCCTAATTCTGTTTAGACAGGTGGATCATCTACTCCTGAGAGTTGTTTGAAACAACCTTGAGATAGTCTGGCTAACCTATTAGGACCTATTCCACCAAGGCTGTCATTGGCCTTCTCTGAGGGCAGGTGACCAGGATTGCAAATTCAGAACACATTTAAGTGAATTTCTTTTTTTGAATTACAATAGTAATTCATCTCTATGGTTAAAAACACTTTTAGGGCTGGCCAGTTACTCACATGGGAGATCAGTGTGGTGCTTATAACACCAAGGTCAAGGGTTCAGATCCATCCTCCCTCACCTCCCAAGTACTGGCCAGCTGTGCCCCCCCAAACTTTTTCTTTTAAAAGCATAAAAGTATATAATATAAAAATTGGAGGACTCTCCCCCAAACCCAGTCTGATAAACATGTGTTTATTTTAAAATTTGAATAAATGCTTGTATTGATAATGTATATCGTAGCACACACAGTCAAGCTTTTATGTATAGTTCTGCACTATTCAGTTATATTATGGTAAACTTCACATGCTTCATGTCTCAAACTCAGGACAGAAGGAAGAACAAATGAAAGGAGAGGGGTAATTCCATTTTGTTGGAAAGCTTTTTCACTCCACCTGAGTTTAGAAAACTGAATTATTGCGTTTTTTATGAGTGATGACTTTATTATTTTGCTTTCAGAATTCTCCCTAATCTCTATAGGAGTGAAAAGTCCAACTTGTCAATTAGGTTAAAATTCCCTACATTTTTCCAGATTGTAAATTGGTGCCGTTGTATTCCATTTTACTATTTTCGTAAGCAGTATTTTTGTTATACATTTGTACACTATTTACTCACAAGGGAAACATTAGAAGTCAGGCTTAGCTTCATCTAAATTGAAATAGAGATAATAATAGTTTCTTTGAAATAGCTGAGATCTAAGTGTACAGTACAGAATGACAACCTTCATTTTTTATTGTGTTACGAATATCTTAAGGAAGCTCTGCCAAGTTACTTGCTTATCTTTACAATTACAGTATTTGCAACAGAAAAATTAGACCGTGGTATTGTTTAAAAACATGTCAATCCAATATTCATGGAGAAGAAAACAGTAGTTTTCATAGTACAGATGATAAATTATATACTTAGTAAAGTGTCGCATATGATCAAATAAGCATGGTATATTATTATATACTCAGTTTGATGTTGAACCATTGTTATTTTAAGGAATTACTTTAAAGTTGGTATCTTTAAGAGGGGTTGTATTCTTTTGAACATGGATACAGATGTAGAAAAGGATAAATAGTTCAAAGAGAAGATTTAAATTATGTGTAGTTTGGGGGTTATTAGCTTGTCATAGAAGAGACATAACTAAAAAAACTGTGGCAGTATGTCAGCAGATTACTTCTGCTTTTATCTGGGTATCATAATTAGGTTTTGCTGGAGGTGTTTTCTTGGTTAAGTGATATTTTGGCAAGGATTTACTGGAGCTTGGAGATAAATGGAATGGGCAGCTGAGGCCTCCTGGAGAAGTAAATAGAGAGGATCAGTTTTCATTGTTATCAGTACACTGACCTCCAAAGGCACAGATGTGAGCTTTCTTTTCAAAGGGAATCAAGTATTCATCTTATCAAGGATAAGGATGTTTGTAATGCAATAATATTAATGTTTGTTAAATGAGAAAACCGTATAGACCTAGGAGCATTACTATTGACCTGTGCCTTTGTCAGAGCTTCAAATTTGAGAGGAATGTTGCTAATGGAATAATGTAATGACATTTGTCATTAAAAAGTCATATTGCAATTAGTAAATTCAAAATTCATTGAGTCCTCTTGCTCTGTTGTCACATTCACTGCTTCTGTGACAACCTTCATTTGCTACTTAGCAAATCCAAACCTGGTAGCTGGAGCCCCAGGAAGTTGTTAAAGCAATTAAAGGCTTCTGTCTCCCAGCACATTGCTCGGTTACCATAGTATCCTCTGCCTCCAAGTCTCTCCTGATGATGTCAGTATGAATACAGGGGTTGTTCAGAGCATCTACGTGGGGATGATTCACCCCACAATAAAGCGTCTCTCCCGTTCCTCGCTTTCCATTGTGATTTCAGATGTCCCTAGTAATGGAAGGTAAGTGCCTTGTTAGGTAAGTGCCTTGTTTTGCATATGGAAGAATTACTAAATGCTGCTCTGTTTCAGGTTTCTTGCTAAGATATACTACTGACTGAAATCATAGTGAATGAGAGCATTTCAGCCAATAACCTAGAACAGATTTACAGTTTGTATTTAAAGTGTGCATGTGTGCATGCACATGTGGGGTAAGCTTATAAAAATAACTAGGGATGCACAATGTAACTCCTGCTACTCTCTCTGGTAAGCAGCAATAGCACACGCAGTAGAGCTTTTTATTTCAAACTATTATAGATTCCTTGAAATATTCTGACAGGTGTCACAGGGCAAGTGGTGCTATTTTTTTAAAGTGTGTAAATTATATATTTTATTTGGCATTTTATATGTTTTATTCTGCCCAAACAATATTAATGTTTGAAATGTCTCAGATGATATGAAAAGATATTAGAAATAAGGACCAAGTTAGGTTGAGAACATGCATGTTATAAAAATTGAAATTTATATTGTAGGACAAAGACTTTATTAATTATGTGGAGATGTATGAAGTTCAAAGTATATTGATAACTATCGTTTCATACTTTTATTGCTTTTCCAAAATCTCAAATTTTGATAGTAAAAATAATGCTCCTATTATTGTAATGAATAAAATTAGTGCTTCATGAAAGTTTTCCCTAAATACATATCCATCTTTTCTAAGGATAAGTTGGCCGTGTTCAGCTTTATGAAAAGAATACCGTAAAACCACTGATATTCAGATAGAAGAGCCATGAATGAATATTTTCCTTGAGAAGTTAGTTTTCTGTTTCAGTTTTCTCCTACAGTGTGTCTCATCATAAAACAGTAAATGATGAAGCACGCAAGACCAATTTCTATCAGTCTGTTTCTGAATCTCTCCATTCTGAGAGTTCTGCCCACTTACCAATGTTAGTCAGGCACTTACTTCCTCTTGTTTCCCAAGGCACTATTTCAGTATATTCTGTGAAGAATGTGATACTGGGTTTAAATGGAGGTGGTAGGTAATGGCAATCTGTTTCTGAATCTCTCCATTCTGAGAGTTCTGCCCACTTACCAATGTTAGTCAGGCACTTACTTCCTCTTGTTTCCCAAGGCACTAATTTCAGTATATTCTGTGAAGAATGTGATACTGGGTTTAAATGGAGGTGGTAGGTAATGGCAGTTTCTAATTAATTAACTGATCACTTTGCAAGACACAAAAGAATGAGAGTGAAGTGTATGGGTGGGAAGTGCTCCCATTTCTTTATATAAACTAAATCTTTATTCTGTGTGGAAGGTAGGCAGATGGCTTCATCAGAGGTAGGTAAATGGCTTAGACTACCCATTTCTAGAGACGTCTAAAATTTAAATTTTGTTTCTTGTATATGTGGAGCCTTCTGGAATATAATCTGCTGTCTAACTTTGCTTTGTTTCCGCATGAGACTGTTAGTGGACTGATGATACTCTTCATTCACCTTTCTATAACGAGTCAGTGTAAGGTAATAATACAATTTTTAAATTTAATTACTTGTAAGTGAAGTATTTGTCTTATCTTAAATAT
This sequence comes from Galeopterus variegatus, assembly GCF_000696425.1. NCBI lineage: Eukaryota > Metazoa > Chordata > Mammalia > Dermoptera > Cynocephalidae > Galeopterus > Galeopterus variegatus. Next base: position 131,048 of record NW_007727418.1, on the reverse strand, counting down.
CATACATGCTTATTCTTTGAATTTCTTTTTGCCCTGAAAACATGCTAAAATGCTTTGACTTAATTTCTTCACTATCTTGAATACTTAATCCTATTTGTTTGAAAATTTGCTAGTTAATTGCTATCAAAAAAAGTTCCTAAAAAGTAGAAAGAAATTCTGATAGCACCTAATTTAAACAATGGTAGGTTAAATATTAAAGAAATTGAGTCAATCTAAACTGTTTCCATGCTTTTGACAATGCTTTTATTGAAACACTTTCATAATACTTGTGTTGGAAACAAGACTAACATATTCTAGGCTAATTATGTCAGGTTTTTGTCCTTTATTCTGTTAATGTTTTGAGTGACATAATTTAATCTATTGAGTAGCTGACTCTTTGTAATTTAAAAAAATACTTCTGCAGTTTTGAACCTTTAAATATCCATGATAATATTCTGCTTACTTGACCAATATTAGGAGCACTTTATAGAGAGTGAACTAAAAAGATTACAGTTTCTTCATGCTTGAGTTAGGAAGTAGTTCCAAACAGTTTTAGGCAGAGTGATTTTAAAAATTGATTTAGGAGAGTTTTCATTCTATTTTTATGCCATAATAAGAATGTTTTAAGTTTTATAGATATTTAAACTTGTTCTTGCTGAAATATGAAAATGCCAGGTCTAGACTTCACTAGCATGAGATGAGTGAAAAATGACAGAAAAAAGATCACCTTGGTTCTCACTACAGAGACAATAAAAATCATACCAGTATCCAAAAGAATTAGAGGAAGCTTTGTGGAGAACACAGACCTGGAAGTAAATGTTTTGTCCAGGGACAGGAAAGAAGCTCAAGCTGTGAGAAGCTCTAGTTGTGAGCTTAGGTTGTATGTGGTTCAGTACTTTATTCGATTTTCAGTGTTCATTCAGTGGCAGAGCCAGGCTGGAACCTGGGCACCATTACTGTTACAGGCCAGTTTTTGTTTTTATGGCACCACACACCCTAGCTAGAGTTGAGCACTTTTTTCTAGTCAACTTTTAAACTCTTTTTCTCTCACAAAAGGAGTGATTAAAACAGTATAATAACTAAGAAGGTCTATTTCGATTGTTGGATATAACATTACCACAAACTTGGTGGCTTAAAGAATACAAATTTAATTTCTTATAGTTCTGTTGGTTACAAGTCTGACATAGGTCTCAGTGGACTAAACAATCAAGGGGTCAGCAGGGTTACATTTCCTTTCAGAAGTTCTGTAGTGGAGAATCCAGTTTTCTGTCTTTTCCAGCTTCTACGGGCCACCTGCATTCCTTGGCTTGTGGCCACCTCCCTCCATCTTCATGGCTAGCAAGTGTAGACCAAATCTTCCTGCTGCCATCTTTCTAGGTCTCTGCATTCAGGAAGAGTTCTCCACTTTTAAAGACTCGTGTCATTATATTCAGCCCACCAGGATAATCTAGAATAATCTCCCCGTTTTAAGATCCTTAACCATAATCACATCTGCAAAGTCATTTCTGCCACAAAGTAACATATTCACAGATTCTAGGGATTAGGACATGGACATTTCTGGGGGCCATTATTCTGCCTGCCACAGAAGGATTATGAAATGCATAGCTGATTTTATCAATATTAAATTCACAGATCTGATATTTTTATTGAAGACCGTAAGTTAAACGAGTGGTTGCCAATGGAGACTGAAATTTTGACCTCATTCAGTGGATGCAATCATCCCCAAGGATATTAAAATGCCTCAGATAATTAATAAGGGAAAATCAGATTAGAAAGAAATGTTTCACTAACTCAAATATTCAAAACTCTGAGGTACAGACATGTGCCTCAAAAAATGACACTATTCTCAGTTTAATATTTTTATTGAGAGGCTCATGTCAGATGAAGTTAATTAAACAAAGCTGATTTGGGACTGCAGATTCCATTAGTTAACTCCTATGTGACTGAGTCCGTGTTTCTTTAGACACTGAAGGGTAATGGCTGGGCCACTGGGGACCCAAATGTGATATCTGGTAACCCTGAGTTTCGTTCATGGATCTGGCATGAAGCCATGTGAGTCACAAGACTCAGAACATGAATCTGGCAGGTATGCCCTACACAGTTTCCTAGGAAAGGCATAATAAATTAGCATGATCAATAACTCTAGACTCGAAGCCAACAGCTGCAAAAATTGTTTCTTTTATTGTTCACCTCCTGTGTTTATCATGCATTTGAGCTAATTCATGACCCATGGATCCATCCATACTAAGCATAAGATAATTCATATCTGGTAGTGGCTTTTTAATCTTTGATAAATTATGGTGGTAAAAGATGCAAAAGAAAAACTACTATAGCATGTTAGCTTTGAAGAGAAAGCCTAAAATTGCATTTTGCTGTGGTTCTCTGAAGAATAGGAGAGGAAAGAAAATCATCTGTTTTCTTGCTTGTGTTCTTTTTTATTTTTGGATCATTTTCTGGAGAAAAACTGAACAGTACCTTAATACCTATGCTTTGAAGACAAGGCTTATGGAAAGCACATTTCTTTGCAAGAAGTAATTATTTTGACACTGATTTTTTGGTACCATAGTGGTACAATAACCTTAGGATTCTATATAAAAGCAGAATCTGATTTTATGTCATTGTGGGATTTGTCAGTCAAAATATCATCATTAAAGAAGAGATGTTGTTGACAATTAAGTTAAAAATTAAAACCAGCTAGTTATACAATTTAATAAATAACAAAGTAGGTACCATAGTGGTACAATAACCTTAGGATTCTATATAAAAGCAGAATCTGATTTTATGCCATTGTGGGATTTGTCAGTCAAAATATCATCATTAAAGGAGAGATGTTGACAATTAAGTTAAAAATTAAAACCAGCTAGTTATACAATTTAATAAATAACAAAGTAGCCTTGCATCTATAAAAATATCTCTATAAATAAAAATATATATTTAGTTGTTTCTTTATGCACATATTAAGTGCAGTTCTACGTTTAGTTTCTCTTATTTATCAATAGTATATACCGTTTCAAGTGCTAACATAAATAAAAACAAAATCCATATCCCTTTAAATATTTGATCATTTAAAAAAATGTTTACAGAATATTCAATTTAATAATAATTTTCTCCAGCTATGGTAAATCAGGGCAAGTAGAGATTAAATCTCCCTCATATTTCGCTATAAAACAACAACCAAAAAAAACCTTATAGAGCAATTGCCTTCTCTGTGACAGAAGAAACTGTTTAATCTTTAAACCGTTTTTGAACTGGCTTAGTTGCTTTACTGATCCTTTTACTTTGTTAAAAATTATCTTAAAAGTTTTTCTTTGAGAGAAATCAGAAAGAAAGGATCTAATAGAGATGAGAGTTTTGAGGTTTTGAATCTTATTTTGTCGGTGGGTGGTGGATGAGAGGGAAGGAGACTTCAAAAACTTCAAAGATCGTTATGATTTCTCACTATTTTGAAAACTAGTTCAGAGTTTTATTTCTGAGGGGAATTTTTCCTGGTTATGGGAGTAGAGTCAAGCAGCAAGTAACTGATGGAACTAGGAAGTTATCCTATCTTAACTACTCCAAAGGCTTTGCAGATCAGAGAACCACTGCAAGCTCTGCTCATTTTCCTCCCTGATCTTGCATTCAGTTATTTTCTTTATTGTTACTTTAATATTACCTTCATCTTTGAAATGGAGTGAAACTTGCAGAAAGAAAAGCAATTACTGAAATTGTTTATGAAGTTATTTTAATTTGTGGAATGCCCCTATTTCTGCCAATTTCTGCTATGGAGATGAGATCCTATAACTGGGACAATTTTTTCATTAACTCCTTTAAAATAGTATGCTTTGGAGTGATGATTAATGGAAATAAAGGGTACCCTTTCTGCAAGCAAAATCTAGTGGCCTGGGGCAAATAGGGAGAAAAAAGTTGAGCAGCAGTACCTTAAAGAACATGAAGGCTTGGGAACATATGCTTACCATCTTCTGCTGGGGAGTTGCTGTGACCAGTGCATTTGGACTAGCCAGATGAGAAGGTGTAGAGAGGACTGTGCCCCATGCCTGTTGCTTACTGCCTGTCCTAGATGACTTTACAAACAGTAAGAAGCCCGTGGTGGGGGCAGGAGGCTGGTTCCTGGATGTAGCCACTACCCTGCTGGGAAATAGAGCTGTTCCCACATGCTTTTTCTTTACTCCAAGGGTGCAGGAGAGGGAAGGTAACTGGAAACTAACAGGTTGAACTTCAATATTAATAAGTCAAAAAATGAGTTCACCAACTCTAAGATTTTCATAAATTCAAACCTTCTAATAAATTTATGCCACAATTTAAGCTCAAAAATTTGCCAAGAGTCTCAGCAGAGAAAGTAACAGAGGAATATGATTTGTCAATTGCAGCATTAGAGTATGACAAGAGTCAGGTGGCATTGTTTTCCTTGTTGGCAAAGGTCAGTTCTGTCCTCTTCAATCAAAATGCAATCTCAGTAATTACTGTTGAATGCCCTCACGTGTGTGATGGTGCACTTAGTACAATGCAGAATTAATCAAAGGATAACATGATCTCAGATTTGAAGGAATTTCAGCTAAGAGCATGACTATATATGGAGAATAACTTTCTTATCACTTAATAACAATTATTGTCTTATTTTCATTTTAATTTTTGCCAAGCAGCAAATTTCAGTTGAGATTTAATAAATTCATTTTATTTGTATTGAACTAAAGAGTACATGTTTCTTAAAATTCTAAATGAATCGATGTATTTACTTGATGGCAGATCTATTGTTATCCTATTAAGTCTTTTATCCCCCCATCTCTCTCAATCCCATTTCCCTGACTGTAAAACTCACATATCTTTCTTCTGTGTTCTGTCGTAGAATGTCTTTTTCTTTTTCATACACACCCACACACACAGCTCACGGACACATGCACACACACACAGGTTTACTTTACAATGAACTGTTCCAGTCCTAGTCCTTCTCTTTACTCTTGTTTTTATCTTCCTTTAGGTTCCCTACAACATTTATTTTAAGCCACCAGCCCCTGTTTATTGAATCCCCACTGAGTGTAAAGCATCATGCTACACACTAAGGCCCCTGCCCATTTTCCCACTGCAGATCCCTGCTTGTATGGTTATCATTATTTTCTTCTGATGGGGAGAAGGTAGATAAAATTAAAGGAGACTGTGGGCAGAAGGAAGAGACTTGGTTGCTTATAGAGCAAAGAAACTGAAGACAGAATTTGTAAACCGAGGAAAGGGAACTGAAACAGAGCACTGAATTTGTGCCAGGAGGCTGGAGTCTTGCAAGAGCAGCAGCAACAGCAAATGGTTTTGTGTGTTTTATCAGGCATTTTCCAAAGGCCTTGACCATGCCCCCCACCTCTCTCCTCCTCCCACCCTCTCCTCCTCCCCTTTTCCCTCTCCTCCTCCCCTCAACTGCTCAGCAACAATATCTTAGAATGTAAAAAATAATTAATCTAAAAATAAATTAATTAATTAAAAAATATATCAGGCATTTTATGGTGAGTGAAATATTTACACATTAAGCCTTCTGCATTAAGTTACCAGTTTATCCTTTCAACTGGCTAAAATACCAGAGAAGACACCTCAAAGCCTTCCATTTCTCTAATATAGCTGAACTCTCCCACTATCCTGCCCATCCTCTGGTCATCACTTCTTAATCTTGGGTGCTAAACTCTTAAAATGAAGTCCCTACATTCTTTTAGAAATAACTTGTGTTTTCTAAAGGAAACCTAAAGAGTAAGTCGTTCTGATGCTAAGAATCAACATATATCAAACTTGATAGTTATTGAGAATTCTCTACTGACATGTTAGCACTATGAAAATGTTCCAGTTAGAAGGAACCATGGTTGAAGGACTGATTATGCAGAAACAACTGCTTGAAATTTGTCCAGACTTAGTAAAATGTTGAAAATTGGAAGAATAATTGATTTTTCTAGTAAGTGTAGTTTTCATTGCAACAATCTCCTTTATTGATTTGGTTTATAGTCTATGTCTTTTCATGTCATAGCACATATCTCAGTGGTTATCTGCTGTAAAGTTTCAATATTTAGGATTTTTTCATCTTTGCAGTAATTTCAAAGAAATGTAGGGTTTAGTGGTTTTTAAACTTGGGATCTGACAAAAAGGAAAAGATCCTTCTTGATGAAGGGTTTCAGTGAGTCATCTAGAAACTTATACTTAGTCTTCCTGACAGCCAATAATTATTGGATTACAGTTATTTTTTAGAGGTGTTTACCCTGAGTTGAGCTTTTATCCTATTGATGATCTGAATCATGAGTTAACTCTAGGAGTTAAACTCCAGCAGTCAGTCTGCCAGCCTGTGTAAAGTCACGTTACTGTTAGACACACATTTTTAATTCTTTGCCACAAAAGCAGCACAGGGGTCAGAGGAACTGAGCCTCAATGGAACTTATAGTAGGAGAGATAAGATGATAATACAAAGAATATGGTACTGCACTGATACAGATGCCCCTATTTCTTTGCTCGTCCTTGTAGTAAAACTGCTCAGGAGTAGTCCATGCATGTTGTCTCCAGTTCTTTTTCTCCTGGTCTCTCTTGAACCCACTTTTCAGAACCCACCTCTCCACCAAAACCCCTCAGTCAGGATCACATGAATGGCTTCAGGTCTAGACAGTGGTCAATTCTCAGTCCTCCTGTGGCTTGACTTTTCAGCATTATTTGAAACGGCTCCTACAAGCACTATATTCTTCTGGTTTTCCTTCAGCCTAACTTGCTGTTCTTCCCAGTTTCATTTGCAGGTTCTTCACCATCTTCCTGACTTTAAAAGTTGGAGTATCCTATCTAAGGTTCCTGCCTTAAAAAGCTAGTCGCCATCTACCCCTTTGACTTTATTTCTACACTCTTGCTATCACAGGCTAAACACTTTTCCCACTTTGGCCTTTACAATTACTCTTTCCCATTCCTGGAGTGCTCTTCCTCCAGAGATCTGCAAGGCCAGTGCCTTCACCTCCTTGAGGTCTTTGCTTTTTTTGTAAAACCTTTACTAAAAACCCAATTTAAAATTATGAGCTTACCCCACCTGATTACCCCCAACAATCCCTAACTCCCTTTCTCATTCCCATTCCTGGAGTGCTCTTCCTCCAGAGATCTGCAAGGCCAGTGCCTTCACCTCCTTGAGGTCTTTGCTTTTTTGTAAAACCTTTACTAAAAACCCTATTTAAAATTATGAGCTTACCCCACCTGATTACCCCCAACAATCCCTAACTCCCTTTCTCATCTTTTTTTTTATCTTAGCACTTATCAGCATGTAACATAATATATAGTTTCTTTATTGAATGGATTTATTTTCTGTCTTTTCCCACAAGAACATAAGTTCTCTGAGGCCAGGAAGCTTTGTTTTATTTACCCCTGTCCTCCAGCGCTGAGAACAATGCTTAGCATATATTAGGTGATAAATAACTATTTTTTCAATAGATGAGTAAATGAGTTTATTAGTATGATAAGTGCTCTATGGAATTGAAGGGAAGGACTACTGGTATTTTGAGAAATAGCATGACTGCTGCTTCCTATATTGAAATTAACTCGAAGGGGATAAGACTGGATAGTCAGGGTGGGCATTACTAGAGCTTTAAATCCTAGGCTGAGGGATCTACATTTAATTTAGTGGAAAGTAAGGAGTCATTGAATAATTCTTTAAGCAGAATGAAAGCAGGCTGTGGTTTACTTTAATCTGATAGCTGAGAGAATAGATAGATGGACAGACAGTTGATTACAGTGCATAAAAGAATAAGTGAACAGATCATGGAGAGACCAGAGACAGGAGGACCAGTTGAAGGCATGATACCATCATGCAGTCAGTAACTAAGAGCTTGCTAGCAGCGGTGAAAGTGAAAGAAAAAGATGTGTGAAACTATCCACTGTGCAATCTATAGGATTTGGCAACTGATTGCTTGTGGGAAAGGAGGGGAAGGTAGTTCAAGATGACGGTGCTCTATTCCTCAGAGAGATTTGATGAGGACATAAGGAGAAGAAATTAAGAGGCTGAAGGTGGCAAATTTTGAAGGAAATTGATTTCAGTCTTAGGAAGTATTTAGCTTGAAGAGAGATGTCCCCTGACTTCCTGAAATGTTTTCATGCATCTTTCAAGTCTCTTCAAATATAAGTGCACATTTGACCAAACTTAGGAGCTTGCTGTCTCTGAATTCATGCTATGAAGGTGTCCTGGGAAAGATAATGTATCATAACCAACTTTCTGCTCCCTGAATTGTTTGATTTCTTATGAATTAATAAATATGTGTCAAGTGTTATTTGTCTACAAACAAAAATTCCTGCCTTCATGGATTTCATCTAGTGGGGGGATACTGAAAATAACCAAATAATTAAAATATATTGACTGTGGGCTGGCCCTGTGGCGCACTGAGGAGAGTGCGGCACTGGGAGCGCAACGACACTCCTGCCGCGGGTTCGGATCCTATATAGGACTGGCCGGTGCACTCACTGGCTGAGCACGGTGCGGGCGACACCAAGCCAAGGGTTGTGATCCCCTTACCGGTCACGAAAAAGACAAAAAAAAAATATATATATATATATATGTGTATATATATATATATATAGAGAGAGAGAGAGAGAGAGAGAGAGAGACTGTTAGAGGACGGTTAACACTAAGTGGAAAAATAAAGCAGAAAGTGCAGGTAAGGAGTGGGTGGGGTGTTTGTGGTTGGGTTTGCAATTTTAGTTTGGGTGGTCAGAGAATAACTCACTGAGAGGCTTACAGTTGAACAAAGACCTAAAGGGGGTGACAGATGAAAGAACAAGCCATGAAGATATCTGCAGGAAGAGTATTGAGCTATAGGGAAGAGCAAGGGAACAGACTCTGGGGCAAGTGTGTACCAGATGTGTTTGAGTAACAAGGTCAGTGTGTCCAAAGTAGGGTGCGTGACATGAGAGTAGCTGGAGATGAGGTCAGATAGGTAATGGGAACCTGATTGCAGAGGGCCCTAGAGGTCCTGATGAGAGCAAAGCCATGGGAGGCTTTGAGCATGGAAGCAACATAGTCTTGCCTGCTCCTTTGAGATAAGACTCCAAAGGCCAAGAATGGAAGTGGGAGGATAAATTGGGAGGAACTGTGATAATCTTGGCAAGAGGAGATAGAGACCAGTGGAACAGTGGACAGAGGCGATCAAATTCTGAATATATTTTGAAGGTAGAGTGGAGAGGATTTACTGAAGGATTGGATGTAGAGTATACAGGAGAGGACTCAGGATGATCTAGAGTTTTCTGGCCTGGAAAATTGGCAGGGTTAGAGTATCTATGTAGCAGATTATAAAACCTAGTGTGTTATTTCCTGATTTTTTTTGATGAAATGTAAAATAGTTTACTTTTGTTGGTTTTTGGTAGCATTGATTTTTTTTAATTTCAACGGGTTATAAATGTCAAATAATTTACTTTCACTCACCTGTTACTCCCCAAGATTCTTTCTTCCCTCCTTTCTTAATTTAAAAATTCCTCACTCTGTCCCAATGTAAAGAATCTATTATTTTCTAAAACTTTTATCTGTTACTATAGTGGACTATGGCTGCCTCATTACCATGTTCTTTAATTGGACTATTTGGCTGCAATTATAAACCTACTGAGTCATATATATTTACCTGTGAGTGGGGAAAAACTTTTAATGTAGTAGATAACAAAGAGTATAACGGATTATGTTCTACTTCAAATTTAATTATTTGGCCTAAAAAATAACTTGTTATATGGAAAATATATTTTCTTTCTTAAAAAAAAAATTGTAACTTGTTGGAGCAGGGAAAAGACATTGGGTGATTGGGCTTCTAGTCTTGTAATAATCTAAAATTTAAAAAAAAAATAGGAAAAGGAAACATACCAGTCATTGACAGGACTCATTGTCAGTCTTAGATTGATTACCTAGTTACCTTTAGTAGGTTGATGAGGTAGCATTTAATTGAGATTAAAGGTTCTGATAATTATAAAATAGTAGTGATTACGGGGTTATAACTGATGATCTTTGGCCTATATCTAAAGTTTTGTGTTTTTAGAACATATTGAAAGTGTTTCTCTTAATACTCTAAACTCTGAATCACCCATGCTTATGGGAGTCTAATAATGAATTTGTGTCCAAATTCCATAGTAAATCTGAAAATCAACTTAAAGCAAGATAAAGTCTTTACCAATGTTATGAAAAGACTGCATACAGCATCAGTCTTGTCACTATTTGTTCTGGAAATACAAATAAGAAATAAAATTAAGAAAAGGTAGGTATCATTAAAGATGGAGGAATAGTTAGGATAACAAAAAAATAAATTGGATTATTTTAGCAAAAGATAATTATTTTCTATGTGATTGTATCAGCTTTTCTGGTTACTTAATATAAAAAAGAAAAAGCCTTCAATTAATTAAAAATAATTAATTTTAAAAACTCAATGAATGATTATGAGATAAAATTCTTCAATTAATTAAAAAAAATTTCTTCTACATAGTGTCATAAGAGCAGCCATTTCTATCACATTCTAACACGCTCAAATCTTAAACCTTCTTTCCACTTTCTCCTCCTTAAAATGTTCACCTGTTTCCCTTTCTCTCTCTTCTCCCTCCTTCTCTCTATCTTCTCATTGCCAAGCTACAACCTACTCCTTCACTTCCCATTCATATGAAGCCTACTTTAAACTTCAAACTGGTCTGTAAAAAGTCACTAATAACTACCAAATGGGTGAATGTAACAGTCTCTTTTCATACCTTATCCCAATAACCTCTTGGTAGCCTCTGACCCTCTAGATCACCACTCCCCAAAAATAAGTAGGCGTGAGGAAGCACTGTGAACCAAGTGTCTCTGCCTTTGCTCATGATGCCCTCTGTCTAGTATGTCTTTCCCTCTGCCTCATTTGTCCTAGAGAAAGCCTACTTATCCCTCTGAAAGTCTCCTCGAATCCCAACAAGATTAATTCTCTGCTCCTTTCTGCCACCAGTTTTATGCAAGGTCTTATTATATGTGTGGCCTTTTAAAAAATTCAATTATTTATGAGGTTGGCCTCTTTTCGAGCCTCTGAGATCCTTTCGGGCAAGGGCTATCTTTAATCAACTTTATACTCCCACTCTGGACATACAATAAGCACTTGATAAATGCTTATTAGATGAATCCATTTCTTTTGTTGTAATGCACATTTAGAGTTTAGAAATCTTCATCATCAACGATATTTGTGCACACTCACACCTCTTCTCAAACTTCAAAACATAACTGAAACTTTTGAGATCAGTATGAATCTCTGAATTTCCTCTCTAATCCTCAGTGCCAAATATTTGGTGCCAGTGAGAAGGTGGAAGAGAAGACAGAGTTGGGAGAATACAAAACAGAAAGACAAAGGAGAGCTTCTTCTCTTAAATCCCTCCTTCTATCCCTTCCTGCTTGCTTGCACTTCCTAGTCATAAACTGATCCTGAAACCCTCCAGAGTTATATCTGTACTCTCATGTTTTCTGTTCACACAGGGAAAATATGGTGAGTCCCAGAATAAATTCATTTAGGAGAATAATAGCACATAGAAAAACAAAATAGAATAATGAAATAAACTAATGTCATTTAGGAGAAAATGAACATGGTGTCACTTGCTAGAAAAGTTTTGAAAGTGCTGGCGTTTCTTTTAATAAAGTAAATTTTTGTAATGATATGAATATAATAATGTATTAACAAATATACATATACAATATATAATTATAAAAATATAATACATATCATAATATAAATTTGTATACTAGAAATTTTTAAATTTTCTTATTGAATTTTAGTAGGATGACTCAGATATCCAAATATTTGGATGATATTTTACTTTTTCAAATATTGCTTCTTCACTTTTACCTATATAATTATTTCATATAGATTAGAATCACCATAGAGAAAGAATGTGACACATAGCACTGCAATAAAATAGAAATGTTTTGTAGAGGATATTTATATTGTCATAGATTTGTTCTTAAGCAACTGTCTTCATATTTTTGGGTTTTGGGCCAGTACTATATATGAGAATTTCTACTTTAATTTATGAAAGAAAGTACATGTTGTGTCTCTTGCACTCTATGAAAATGTGCAGCTCTGGCAGTTACCCTGGATGGTTTTGCTATCGTAATTAAAACACAGATGGAGCTCATTTCTCTCCCAAGTGTTTGATTGGCAGGCACTCTGTGATCAACACTGCTCTCTGCTGAACACATCAGCACCATCTGCCTTCAGTCTGCTTGGAGGGGGTGGCCACAGTGGAATTTCCTCATCATCACATGAGCCAGTTTAAACAGAGCATATTCCTCTGTTGAAGCCAACCAATGATTTATGAAAAATTTCATATGATATATAAAGATATTCATGAGTTGGTTTGCAACTTAATGAAATATTCATTAATAAATGAATGTGTTTTTAAAAAAATAACCCATCACTCCCTTTCTATGATTAAAATATTTAGAGTGTAAAATAAAATCACTACATCCTGAAAAGTTAAAGTTTCTAAATAAATTAAACTGATGGGGCATTTTGTTTTTTAGTGAGATGTGTTAGAAGTGCTTTCAAATCCAGGGTTCTTTGTTTCAAACCATTACTACAAGCACTAGTTACAAATGAAAATACTTTAGTATGCTGTCTCTTAAGCCCAACATTAAAATTGTTTCAAAGAATATACTAATTTTAAAACTTTTATAACTCTTAGAAATAGTGATAAATGGTACTTTATTTGGATATCAGGATGAAAAATGGATAGAAATGTGGGCTGATTATTATGTAGAAAAAGATACATTTAAGACATTAGAAGTGCAGAAACTATTATATTTTTAAGAAGAAGAAGAAAAGGTCATTGTAGAAAAAGATACATTTAAGACATTAGAAGTGCAGAAACTATTATATTTTTAAGAAGAAGAAAAAGTCATTATTTTATTGTCCTAGAAACACATTTTGAAATGTATGATACCTTCACAAACACATAGTCTAGAGTTATGAGGTGTACACATGTATTATGCATAATAACATGAATTCTATATATAATTAAATAATTAAATAATGGAAAACTAGTTTGAGTTTCCCCTTCCCCATCCAAGTGGATAAATAATTTGACTGACAAGATTAAAAACATGCTATGTTGGCCGGCCCGGTGGCGCACTGCTATAGTGCGCCACTTGGGAAGCGCGGTGGCGCTCCTGCCGAGGGTTCGGATCCCACATACAGACCGGCCGCTCACTGGCTGAGCGAGGCGCGGGCGCAACACCGAGGGTTGCGATCCCGTGGCAGGTCCCGGTCCGGTGCGGGCGCGACACTGAGGGTTGCGATCCGTTGCCGGTCACGAAAAAAAGACAAAAAGGAAAAAAAAAAAAAAAAAAACATGCTATGTAGTACTTATGAGGGAAACTGAATTACTAAAACTGTTGCCCACAGAATGTTAAAACAAAGAATGAAGAAATTGGATTGAAAACATTATGAAGAATCCTGGGTTACACTCATTGCTGATGATTCCTCTGGAAACCCACTTACAGTAAAAGGCAAGAGTGACTTTTGGATTTCAGCAAAAATTTGAGGATTAGATTTGTAAAGCTAATCACTTCACAGCTGGAGTGAAAAATAAGATGGTTTTTGTAGCTGAACCAGCAAAAAGAAGAAAAATAATTATGAATGTATAGAAATTTATCATCTTCTATTACCAGAAATCTTTAAAGATAAACTGAGTTAGCTTCTCATTTTGTCTGAATGTATAATCACCTCTATTCGAGCTTGGAATTTTTCAAGGTAAGGATTGGAGGTGGGAAGGTAGAGTGAAGAGTTTTCACTTTATTTAAAATACATTTTAGTTTATGTAGTAAACATTTATCCTGAGGAGCCTACATTCTCATAGAGGGGAAGGACATGAATGATTCTGATATAAAAGACTGGGTTAAGAATTACAACGTGGAAGTTCACAGAAGGGAGAGAGTTCCTGTTAACAGGCATTGGAGAACACCTGAATGTACCTGAACATTCACTTAAATTCTACTCTAGTCTTCTTTCCTAATCTATTTCTTTTTTCTGTGCCAGTTTCATTTTGTTTATTTTTTGTTGACATTTTCTGTATAGTTCACATTTACGAACAACCATCTAATATGATATGGATCTCCAGAGAACTTCATTTGATGGTATTTGCTTAATAACAACCAACATTTATTGAGTTCTTAGTGTATGCCAGACACTTTTCTAAGTACTTTCTCATTTTACTCTCCCTGTGAGGAAAGAACTATTATTATAACCCTATTTTGTAAATGAGTAACTTGCCTAAAATGTCCCAGCTATTCCAGTAAAGGGACTGGGATTACTCAAGCAGACTGGCCTCAGATTACTTTGCTCTAGAGCCATTAAAATAGACCCATCTCCTAAAACTGCCCTAAGTGTGAAGTTATCACTCTTCCCTCACCCCTGCTTTACACCCAACTCTGGATTAAACCCCCAAGGACGGGACAGCAGAGGAAACTGAGAACTAAATAGAGGGGAGAGGAGATGAGATGGGAAGTTACCATTGGGAGAAACTGCAGGGGAGAGAGTGGTGGAGCACATGCACCCACCCTGGAGCAAGATCACCTTGACCCATACACAGACCCCCTGCAGCACTCACCCACCCTGATTGCTCCAGTTCATCCCAGTTTATTACCTTCCACCTATGTTCAGTCTAAAGGACAGATGTGCAACTGAGAGACAAAGCAAGGGAAAGTATTCCTTAGTGGAAAATAAATTTCTTTTTATTATTTTCTTACTGTTAAAGAGATTTCTGAGCAGCTGGGCTAGGTATTGAACTGGATATGGAAAAGTGAATCTCTTACTTCCAACCTTGGTAGTAGAAAGTGCACCAGCCTGAGTTAGTGGAAAATAAATTTCTTTTTATTATTTTCTTACTGTTAAAGAGATTTCTGAGCAGCTGGGCTAGGTATTGAATTGGATATGGAAAAGTGAATCTCTTACTTCCAACCTTGGTAGTAGAAAGTGCACCAGCCTGAGGGAGTCCGAGGGAGCCTGAGTTCCCTTGTCTTAGTTCCAGGCTGTACACTAACTTTCTCTGGTTCTTTGTTCCCTTGTGGGTAATAAAAGGGAGCTGGGCTGAAAGTTCTAGAGTCCCTCCCAGCTCTGAAAAAAAGTTTGTGATGATAAGGAGCTTACAGTCTAGCTGAACAGACTTGAGAAATATGTATAAAAAGTTAGATATGGGGAAAACTTACATGGTGAGAGAAAGAAGTACGGAGGTTGTCTATGGCAGTGTGAGGATTGACTGGAGGAAGTTCTACTACTATGGTGGTTACACAGGTGTTTAACTTGTTAACACTCATTGAATTGTACATTTAAGGTGTGCATTTCATTCCATTTGCATTTGTTTTAAAAAAACACACAGCAAAGAAAAAAAGTTATATAATGGTGCAGTTTTTAAAATATATCTCCAACCAGTGTAGAGATTCCAAATGACTGAAACTTCAAAGAAGGACAAAAAATTCAAGAAAGTCACTGCATGAGGAAGGTGGGGGATGAAAATGTTACAAACAGGTTGAAGATAACCCAGTTACAGACCCTGCTTTTTTGTGTTTGATAAACTTATTTTGCTTCTCTTAACAACTCTGTTTCTTGAAATATTTTTGAAACTATTTGACTTTTCTTCCTTGTATTTTTTAAGTCACATCACATTTTTTGTTTATCTTTTTCTCTAAACTTCACTGCTGCTGTTTCTTCAAATAACCCTCCTTAGTTTTTTTTTCTTTTTTAAATCTGGAGGTTATTGTGTGAGGCTTACTCATCTAGACAGTTCCTGGCACATAGTTAACATTCAATAAATATTAGTTACACAGAGCCATTGAGTTTGTATCACTATCTACGTGTGTTTTAGCAGACTACATGGTTTTCTGCTTAACTGATTTAACATTCACCTACTTTTGTATCCCTTTTTTATAGGAATGATGTCTTGGTGTAGTTTAGACTGTCATTTAAAAATTTTTATTTGCCCTCTGTTCCCATTTTAAATTCTTTGGTTAAAATCTTAAACTGTTACTTCACTGCCTCCTTTCACCCTCGTGGTAAACTAACTTATCCATATGTGCAAATAGCTGATGAAGAGCAGAACTGATTGAAATTGGTTCTTTTATGTCCAGTTTAAAAGAAAAAAAAAGTGTTGGGCAGTGCATGATCTGCTGTGTTAGATGCCACGAGTCTTAGAAGATAATATAACTTAAAATGTGTTTTACTAAAATTTCTTTCATTCAACAAGATGGAGAGGCAGTAGATGAAAGAATCTGGAATAATACTCAGTTTAAAAGATGAAGTCTTGTGCGCAGAAAGAAGCATAAGATAAGGGAGGCAGTGGTGTGTGGCCTGCTCCTGTTGTTACCTTCTACCCTACCCCAATTCCATCATCAGAGGTAGCCTATCTAGAGTTTTGCTGGTTTGAGTTCATTCCGGAGCGTGCTGATTTAGTGTTGGTCATTTTTGGTCGTTTTCCCCCACTTCAGTCTCTTAAATTCTTAAAGTGCATGCTCAATGTTACTTGTTTCCAAAATCCAAGAGATAAAACTTACCCTAGAAAGTGAGGGTAAGAGGAGGAAGTAGAATGATGGCACAGACATCAGTAATTGAGGTCTGGCAGGCAAAAAAAAAAAAAGACACAGTCCAAGAGTGTGGCACATCTGATCCAGGAATCCTGCTATTGATTTCCCATTTCCCAGCAAGTGAAGGCACGCTGGGGCCCCCGGGCTCAGGGAGGTGGAGAGAAGGAAGGATCAGGGCTCAAGAGTTTTTTACACGATTACAGCCCTAGCTCCCAGGGGAGCTGTCTAATTCCAAACTGCCCTAGAGGTTTAACTTGAGCTCCTTTCAGTATCTAAAGGGGGTCCATTCTAAGTTTTGATAGAGCAGGAGTAGACTGTGGGCAGCATAAAATCTGAAGTGATAGAGGAAAAGGATGGGATTAGGAAACTTTACGAGGAAAATAAACATGTTTCTAAGGTATGTTGTGCAAATTTTAAATCCTCGATTCTTAATAGTGTAGTTCAGTAGGAGGCCGGATTAGATTCTAAGCCCCAGGGTTAATGAATCCCTAAATGTACACTGAAGTCTCTCCCAAACGAAGAGAAGCCCAATGCCACTTCCATTTTTTAAGGCTCCTGAATTATTGAAAACCAAATGCCAAAATCAGGTTACAAAAACTGTGGCATATCGTAATGTTTACATTTAATTTGTTCAATCCCTTTTAACATATTCACAAAATACAGTAGCTGGATGCATAATGTAATTTGAGAATAATATTAGAAATCCAAATGGAAGAGTCCTCAGACAGCCAAATTGTGCTCTGCTTTCCTACTGCCAACCTTCCATAATCTGAATAATGCATGTTTAAAACTTTTCCAAATAGGTGTGATAGAGGTCGTTTTTTTTTTTCTTACAGAATTGCATAATACTGAGAACAAAAAAATTCTCAAAACTTATTTCTTTAAAATGGAAAATTTTGGCAAAGGAAGAGGATGGATGGATGAAGAGTGTAGAATCATAGGCAAGATAGATAAGAAGAAATAAAAGGAAAAAGCTTTATCTACTTCATAATTATATTCCTCATATTTATAAATTTTATCACTAAAGCAGTGAGTTTTAAGAGTATTAGAAGTTGTTACAGAACAATAAAATCACAGTGTTTATTTAGCAACATTGAGTCGAAATAGTTATTAGCTGCTAAAAAAAAATCTTACTAATCTTTGAAGAAGAGAGTTACAAAGGAATTAAAAAATATTTTTAAAATGTAAGTAAAAATTAATGGTATATTATATGTACCCCTACTTTTTTAGAATCAAAGCTTAAAATTTTTTTCTTCTCTAAATATTTTAAGTATGTGATTGTCATGTAGAACTTTGGTGTGGAAAATAATTAGACCTGAAAGACTGAACAACTGGGTGATTCAGGCTTTCTTGCATCTGTGACTTGGTTCCTGGAACACTGGAACAGATGTCAAACTACAATCAGGGTGAGCAACTAAAATCAAGTAATCTTAGAGCATATTTAAGTAGGAATAGAATTTTGGATCCTCTTTTTTTTCTATGGGCATTTTCTTCCAAGAATGGATATGAAGAAGGAAACTGAAATATGACCCAGAATCAAGCTATAAACTTCAGTGGTCCTGAGTTTGGGTTTACTATAAACCCTTATAATCCATGCTCATGATAGACCGTGCTCATGATAGATCTATTCTCATGTATACTTTATAGAGCAGAGTCTGAACTTGTGATAATCCAGTCACAAAAGGGAACTAACTGTATCTCAAATTGACCCTGACCACGAAAAAGATACCACTTCTGACCCCTTCTCCATTTAAGAGAAAAATTAAATGCTCATTATTTAATCTTTTCTTTGTGTGTTTCTTGTTTATTAAACATTAATTGAATTGAGCTTATTTTTATTTTATGATGGTTAGGAGTATTAGAAATGGAAACATTTAAGATGACTTGGTTTATTAAAAACCCCCAAAACTAGCAGATAGTTTAGGCGAGCAGCATTAAAAATGCTACTTTATCCTTAATTCAAGACCATACTTGATGCTGTGTCTGGAAGAAGAGCTATGCCAAGAAAAAAATGCTGTTGAGTTAAAGACTATGTTATTCATAAATATTTAAGAAAATAAGAGACAGTTGTTCATGAACATAGTATGTGAAACCAAAGACGTATTCCATGGGGAGGAGGGTTCTGCAAACATTTCTAAATCTGTAGCATTTATTCATTTAACATTTTAATAAACCTATGGATAATAAACTTTTATAATGAATCCAGCCAAAATTTTATGGCTTCATTTCTTTATCTATTGCCATTCTCTTTACAAGTGGAAATTGTCATTTGTAACGGCCCCTGGGATGAATAGTCATTTTAAAACTCCTTCATTCCAAATATAGAATCTCCAAGTTTTTGTCTTTAAATATTTTCCCAACACAAAATATATTTGATAGTGATTAAAAAGCTGAGTATAATTAATTGGTACCATGTATAACTGCGATAGCTGGCATCTGTTTACTTTTTCTCTTACTCAAATTACTCTGTTTTGCTGTAACCGCTCTATTTATGAAGGTTTTTATGCTTCCTGCTCAATACATGATAAATCTTTTTTTCCCCAGTCAGAATAAGGAGGCTTCAGAGCAATGTTAAATACAGGTGATAGGGTTTCCAAATTAGTTTTTTTATGAGAGTAGAAATAAATCACTTAAAGAATTTGGGAGTTCTTTTGACCTGTTTTTTTAATTAAGAAATGTAAATTGTCTCAAATAAGGACTCACTCAAAATAAAAATTTTTATATTATAATCCATGTAGTTAGCATATTGTTGCCAAATCTAAAAACCTATGTCTAGATGCCAAATTAGCCTTCAGGAGGCCCTGCAAGATGTTGAAATGGTCAGGAAATAGGAAATTACCTACCACTGATATAGGCACTGATGATAGACTTGGGCAGGCTTCCTAAGATCTAAAAGACTGAACAGTTGAAGAGAAGCACCTTTCCTACCTGAGCATTGATGTTTTATGTTACCCTGCAGGCCCCTGACCTATAATATTTCAGCCTCTTGTGTAAGTTAACAGAAAAAGAAACAATCTCATTGAAGTCTTTTTCAAATATATGAATTAATGGCTAATAGTTAAATTTTAGAAATCAAACCTTTTCTTACAGAACTTCTAAGAAGAAACCTTTGATAATGAATATCCCTAGGTACAGGTGGTTTTAGTTTCTGTGATACTGTTATCTTTACTTCACCATTGCTAGTTTTAGCTCTAAAACTAAAAACTTTGGCTTTGGATGAGAAAATAAATATTACCCAAATCATATACATTCTTAATAGTTCAGGAAAATAAACTCAGAGATATCCCTAGGTACAGGTGGTTTTAGTTTCTGTGATACTGTTATCTTTACTTCACCATTGCTAGTTTTAGCTCTAAAACTAAAAACTTTGGCTTTGGGTGAGAAAATAAATATTACCCAAATCATATACATTCTTAATAGTTCAGGAAAATAAACTCAGAAGAGAATCAAAGATAATCTTAGTAGGAACCTGGCTGTTCACTGACCGCCTGTGTATGAGAGCAAATATCAAATGCCAGATTTTAATATCAACATGCCATCCTGGAAAGAATATTTAATGTGGAGTCAATGAGACACTGGCCCAGAGTTCAACTCCAGGAGTACAGGCTGTGTCAACTTGGCCAAGTCATGAAACCTCTTTAAGCCTCAATTTTGCCACAGTTAATAAAAGTATATATGAAAATAATACTGTTTCTAGAGTTAAGATTATTATGAGAAATAAATGAGATTGTTTATGAAAGTGATTCGTGCTGCATAAAACCTGGGTTTTGTTCCTGACTCTACTGCTTTCTGGCTTTGTAATTTTAGATAAATTACTTAACCCAGTAAAGCCTTATTTTTTACTACTATAAAATGAAGATAAGAATACAGTGTTTGCAAACTGACTTATAGAGTAGGAGCTCAATAAATGTGAGTAGCTATTATTATTTTTACTAAATCTCTGCAAATGTATTTAGTGTCATCTGATGATTTAAAATTATATAATAAAAGCTTTTTTTTTTTACAGTTATTTAATGCTTATTCCAGTATTTATTTTGGCATGAAAACTTGTTAATCCACACAGTTTCTTATTAATAAGCATAACTTTTAAGCACTTTTAAGCTAAGTATGTAGACTGAGATATTTTCTTCCTAAAAAGATAATGTCCCCTTTATATGTAAATTTTGAGCTTTCTGATACAAGGGATTTGAGGAGGAATGGCTGTTCAGGGTCCTTTTATTGTTTATAGTTTGCTATGCTTAGTAATGCTTAATTATAAATTGTTTTGTTAGTGGATTTGGTATAAAACAACAGGAGCTTGAATGACTCTATAGACATAGAGTAGAATTTTTTTAAATGTTGAGAGGAAAAAACATTTATTGGCATTATGAGCTGCTGGTAACCTCTCTAGAAAACCTATTTGAGATGCGACAGAGATTGCCTACCTCTTACAATCCATTTAGGGAGTCAGCCTAAAACACTTCCTTGGGTAATGGGATTAGCACTCTGTAGGGGCTGCAGTCCTTAAGGATACACATTTGTTTCTAAATGTTGTAGCTAGTAATCTTATGCTCCTTGACAAGTTTTACAATGTAACTGCCACTCTTGGCATAGAAACTGCAGACCTCAGACCTCTTTCTGTCTGCTAGGATAGGAAGTTCAAAGACTTGAACAGGAAGTATTCAGTCTTGAGAAAGTTAAAATTAGTTGCTCCCCATCTTTATTCTTTGATGATGGTATCACTGAAGAAATGTGATAAGTAACCTGAATTTGGAATACAATGATATATAGGTGCTTTATAAGTCAGTCAATCATACATGAAAATTTTTTTTTCATGCTCTTAATTTTTTAAGGAAAAAAATGTAAAGAAATTAATGCTAAGAAATATTTTAAAGAAAATATGCTAAGAAATATTTTCAGTTTAAGCATATTGACTGATAATTAAAAACCCTCTGAGTGAGTTAGTTTGTTGGAATTCAATATAAAAAGAATAAAAGTCAAGAATTGTTCAGTTCTTTTTCTATCCTCTTTCAACAAGACTTACCTTACTTCCCAGGAAAGGGAATATAGGTATGCGGAGACATTACCATCTTGGGAAAATAAAGAAGATAAAATCTGAGTAAACTTATTTTATCACACATTCCTGATCATATTCTAATACTCCCTTTTATTTTTAATTATATCCTGGTACTACAAATAACACTGAACATCATAAATAAATGTTACTACTTTAAGAAAATATCTATAAATTTGAAATATCTCATCAGTTTTCATGAAGCATATTTTTTATACCTAGGATTTCAACAGAATGTAAAATAATAATTACAATAACTCTTGAAAATCACTGTGATTTTAATATGAAACCACTCTTGTATTCAATGAGTTATTTAGATAAAAAACCAAATACGATTATAGTGTAAAACTACCTTTTATTTATTTTAATTTTCTTCTTTTGAAACTGTTCTCAATTCTTTCTAAAATGTTCTATTCATTTCCCATTCTTCTTGTTTACACTATAATGACTATATGCAGTATTTACCTCATCTTATTGGCTTCTGGTTGAAACTATGAATATTGGTCGTGCCTGTGCTGTAGAGACAAGGTACACTCTAAGGAACAGCAGCTTCAGCATCAAAGTCCTTATCTGCTACCCACTTTCTGACTGGCCTAGTGTAAGTTATGTAGCATCTCTCAGAGTTTTCTCATCTGTAAAATGGAACTAGTGATACACAACCTAGGGCAGAAGTGAGGGTTATGCAAGATTGTGGCATGTCTAGCAGAGTCTAGCATATATAAAGTGGCAGTAAGTTTTAGTTCCCTAGTTCATGGTAAATGGAAATGAAAATGAAAATGTAGGAGATTTGGGTTTGGAGCTAAATACATACTGACTGTAGCTGTGACCTTGATAGTAGTTAGTCATTTGTTTGTTCATTTTTTATTTTATAAAACTAATGAAGCTATGTAATCACCAAGGTAATATGGTATGGCTTTCAGCCTAGGCTGAAAATATATATGGCTTAACTGCATTTGCAGATAAGAAGTTCCTACCTCATAGGGTTATTTTAAAGATTCAAAGATACAGAACAAAGACTCATAGCAATGACTCATAACAAAGATTCAAAGATACATAACAAGGAGTGTTAAGTGTGCAGTAAAAGTAAGCTATTACTAATACAAAGACACAACCCTGTGAGAGAGGTTGAGTATTCTGAATTTTTGCTGAAAGTCACATGCTTTCTGGGTACTCCAGCTTTATACAGTTATATTTAAAAATAAAACTTTTTGTTTTCAGGAAATTGTACTTGTGAGAAATAATTCTGAGTAGTCCTTTTATCAAATTTATACAGATTATCTATGTGTATTATCTTTAGAAATCTCAGAATCTGGTCCCTCTTTCTGGGCCCTTGTATCATACCAGGTAGATGCGTCAATATTGTCCTTATCTAGCCACATACATAGATTTCTTTCAGTCCACCTGCTGTAGGTAAATACTTTTATCTGTAATTGGGGCTTATGTGCAGCTGCCAGGCACTGGCATGACTGTACTCGTTGTATGGCTGGCATTCATTCTAATTGATTGGTACCAATGTAGTACCAGTCATTAAATATATTGAGTATTACCTTGAACTGTTTACATATATATATATATCTGCATCCCCATTTTCTCATTTAAGAGCAACATAATCTTTTTATGTTTCTTTTTTGTGTGTGTCTTTCACTACAGGAAGATTGAAATCGTTAAAGTGGGGTGGTTTCTACTAGCTGGCTAGATTTTTCTGTAGAACTACAGTATCTGCTGGGTTGTGGTTTATTTTGACACCATACTGAACCGCTATACTTTATGCAGGACATGGCACCTCACCACTGATATGTATTGTTGAGTAGCTTTGCCATTGTTTATTGACCTTTTCAGGGTTTTATTTTAGATATAGAGCTCATAACTACTTGATTTGACACCATCAAATGCCCAAGTTGCCAAGAATGTAGTCCTTGCCTGTTTTTCTATTATGTTGTCTATATTATTGAATAGTGCTTGTCTTCTATTAATAAGGAATACTACATGTGGTAAATTAAGCATTTTTGCTTTGGAAAAAAATGAAGAGCCTAAAGGAGTTTCACAAATGTTATAGGAACAATGCTTTTATCAGACATATGACTCTTGTTTTGTTATCTGAGGGTCTTAGAGTCACAAGGTAACTGAGAAGCCAACTCTTTCAATGTATAGGTCAGAATATGAAAGTCATAGTAGTCAAATTACTAACCCAGGAATGGATAACAAATTTCAACTTCCATGTCAGCTCTGGTCATTTGGGATTTTGGCCGCTTGGAGGCCATAGGTTTGACATTCTTTAATTAGATCAAGGTCCATAGCTAGTTTGCGGCAGAGTCTAGACTGGAACCTAGTTCTTTTGATTTCTAATCTCATTTTCATTTCTCCTAGTCATTTTATAGTAATCCTCATGGAAACCTTTACATCGGATGCATTTTTATAACCTTGTAATCCATTATGTAGGCATGAAAAATGAAGACAATTGACATTTTTATTATAGGCAAAGAAAGTGAAAATTATCTTATTAAAAATATCATACTTATTATTCCATTTCGAAAACACAGAAAAGATGTATGGAAGAGAAATGTAGCTTCATATGCATATCTTTTAGGTGTGATTATAGGCAAAGAAAGTGAAAATTATCTTATTAAAAATATCATACTTATTATTCCATTTCAAAAACACAGAAAAGATGTATGGAAGAGAAATGTAGCTTCATATGCATATCTTTTAGGTGTGATCCTTCATTTTGAGCTGTTTCCTACGAAGTATGCCATCAGCTTTTTTAAGGGCACATTTCAACATGGATTAAATATTTGGGGGATTAGCTTGAATTATTTATGTGTAATTGCCAAAATATATATATATATATATATGTGTGGAATAGAAATATGTTTATCAGTAGCTAAGAGTAATTGTTTCTATCATGATGTTAGGAATAATATAACTATATTTCATACAGTTTTTAAGTCCAGTGGGTGTCATTTGTATATTTCCCTGGCTAACATAGTTGGCACATAGGAAATATCTAACAATGATGATAATTCTTTCCACATACAGTATTCACTTTGACTAGAAAAAATTTATTGCTGTGCTATGTGATAGAATTTTTAAAGTATATTAAGATACTAAGTGAATTTCATGGCATTCTGTTATAGTATCTTTTTATAGGAACAAATCTATCTATCTGTCTATCTATCTATCTATCTATCTATCTTGCAAGAACTGGTTGGAAGAATAAGTACCTTGAAACTCATTCACATGGAAGTGTAATAAATCACCCAACCTGTGCATATAACCAACACCAGACAAAATTGGAGGGCAGAACAGCTGAGTAACTAGGAACATAGGCTTTGAGTCAGGCAGTGCTGGTTTTAAATCTTTTCTTTGGGACGTTCTGTCACTTTGAACAAGTTAAAACCAGAACTGTCTTCACTTAGACCAATGTTTCCTCACCTGAGAAATGGAGATAATGTTTCATCAACTGTATTGTTAGAAAGATTAAAAAACATAGCAATGCATTGGACAACTGAAGGCAGGTAGGGAGTGAAGAAATGAGAAGTTGAGGTCTCTGAGGGCAAATTTTGTGGCCATCGTATCTTTGCCAGGAATCTTTCCTGTTTACCTTTTATTGGTTGGGAAGATTTAGATGCCATGCCCAGTAATATCTTGTCAGAGCCAGCAGCTCTGCATTATTTATAAATATTTTGCTTGTTTTTCTTTGATGATGTTATAAACAGGGATTTATTCTCATTAAATTGAGTATTTATTAATTGAAGATTTCTGTCCTCAAGGAGCTCTCTTGAAGAAGGAATATGTATATACGTGAAACAGTTAAACTGCAAAATTTGTTCCATAAAGGTCATTAAAACTGCAGGATATTACAGGATATTAAGAACATATTGTGGGGATCAAATTCCATATGAAAGACAATTCCACTTTTCTGTTTCACAGTGGCCATTGAGATAAAAGTGTGTTTGACACCAGGACTCAATAAGCATAATAATCCTGAAACAGCTACTCTAAAAGTCATAATTTTGGTAGCTCTGATTTGCATGTTTTTAATTTTCTATAAGAAATTAATATTTTTTGAAAGTATTTGGTCCATTTGCACAAATACCTTAAAAGCAGCTAGAGAGTTGGTTTCTCCACATTCCAAAGAGTGGATCCCAAAATTAGTGAGGTAAAGGATGCCAGATTCTTTACCTCAGTCCCCAGTGGCCCACATTTTCTGAGAACAGATCCTATTTTTAGCTATTTCTGACTGTCTGGTAAGCTGTTATAGTGTAATGGCCAAAACACAAAATTTATTTTTGTGTGTTTGTGGGAGCAAAATGCAGAGGTATTGGAATTGCCTACTTATTTTAGTGGTAGTTTTGATTTCATATAGAGAAGAATCAAAGGCATATATAATTGATTTAATTCATTGGATTTTAAAATTTTAATCAAAGATGGATTTGAAATGTGTTCTTTAATCCTGCATTGATATTTGATCAAATGAAAGGTTCTATGGATTTGTTGGAACTTCCCTGTGTTTAATGCCAATTTATTGATACACTAGGCATGATTTAGCTAATTTTGTTTTGTGATGATTTTTTTTAAAAAAAGAAGTCTCACTTTTGTTCCTCATTGTTTGTGTTATTTTCTCCCTTTCTTTTTAGAAAATTTAACTTGAACCTGAGTATTGACCTCAATAGAGTTTGTTAGCAAGAATAATAATAACAACAATAATAATATTGTAGTTTACAGGTAGCTTGCACATATAT
Source organism: Galeopterus variegatus (assembly GCF_000696425.1). Classification (NCBI taxonomy): domain Eukaryota; kingdom Metazoa; phylum Chordata; class Mammalia; order Dermoptera; family Cynocephalidae; genus Galeopterus; species Galeopterus variegatus. Next base: position 104,728 of record NW_007727418.1, on the reverse strand, counting down.
GTCATGTCAAAGTTGTGTGTCTATTAATTTAACAAGTATTTACTGATGCTTTTCTATGTGCCAGGCACTGTGCTAGGTACTGGGGGTATAATAGTAGATAAAACATATAAAAATCCCTGCTTTTATAGAGTTTACAGTCAGAAATTAAAGTAAAAAGTAAACTAGGTCATATTGTAATGGGACTGAATACTTTGGAGCAATAGAATGCCAGGAGCTTGGAGAGGGTTGCACTTTCAAATAACCAGGTTAAGGAAGACTCACTGAGAAGGCGACAGTTGAGAAAAGACTTGAAGGAAAGCAAGAGGAAATAATGTGGATACCTGGAGTGAGAATATTCTAGACAGATGAAGTGGCAAGTGCAGAGACCCTGAAGTGGAGCCTGCCTGTGTAAAGAAGTGCAAGAAGGTCACTATGCCTGGAGGACAATGAGCAAGAGAAAGGGTGGAGGGAGGGGAGTTCCCTGAGGTGGAGGAGGGGTAGAGATGGGGCTCTACAGGGCCTTGCATGTCAGCGTAAGAATTCTTGCTTTTACTCTGCTGCAGAGGGGAAGCCTCTGAGGAGTGGTAAGCAGTGGAATGATATGAACTACTTTACCTTTTCAAAGGCTTACTATGATCGCTGTGTGTTGAGAACAGATTATAAGGTGGCAAGGGTAAAAACAGGAAGATGAGTTCAGAGGCAATTACAATAATCCAGGCAAAGATGGTATCTATCTATTTACTGTGCACTTAATGCTACATAGAGTGTATATATCCCAAGTGCAAAGAGGCCATTTCTGTTTATGTTTTAATCTCTGAATTTTTCCCCCTGTGCTCCAGATCTTACAAGGAAGGGAAAGAAAAGTCAATTCTATATTTTATGTATAATATATTTATTCATAACATTAAATATTAATATATTATGTATAATATGTTATACATAGTATTAAACAATTATTTATATATAAAATTATATAAAATTATATATATCTCTGTCTCTTCACACCTGGCCCTCACAATACCCTATGTTCAATGCAGGATAAGTCTTAAGGTTTATAAAACGTGTCCAGAATCACTTAGCTGGTCCCTACTTTTTTCAAGAGTGTGCATGTTGGCTTCAGTGAATATGCACAAACTGAGCAATAACCAATAACCATCTATTTGTGGAGGAGGAGATTTGGGTACACTTAAAGAAATTTGCTTAGCTGCTGGCTCATGAAGAAGTATGTCTGTCATTGTCAAGCTGAAAAAACTTGAAAAAAGTATGTCTGGGTTGTCAAGCTGAAAAAACTTAATTGTTATTGGAATTGAATCATGTAAATTATTCAGAGAAGATTCTTTATAAACAGGAACATTAATAATTTTCTCCTAAGTTCACCTTTTCATTTTATAGGATTCATATGTCTGAAGATGAAATAGAAAAAGGTGTATTGAAACTGGAAGAACCCCTCCAAATATGGGTGGAATTATAATACCAAAAGATATTTAATTTTCTTTGAGCAGTAATACTAGGTACAGTGTGGCCTTGTTTTGTCAGAATATTCCAGGCAAAGATGATTTCATATATGAAATTTAAATAATGAGGCTCATGACATTTTACTTTTAACCTACAACATACATTGAATGCGATTAAAATATTCAAGTTATGTCAAAGAAAATAGCATAGATGGCTTTTCTGTGTGATTTAATTTAAATTTAAAATATATTTTGTGTGTTATAGAGAAAAGATGAGATTATAGCAATTGCTATGTGTTATACTAGTTGAGGGTGCATATTTGGTATTCAGAAATATACCATGTAACAGCTGTTGCAAAATTTGAATTAAAAAAAAAAAACCTGAATGGGCAAATATACCTTTCTAGTTAGTCAAAGGGAATAATATATCGCTTGAATTGCATTTTTGAATTTTCATTTGTCTAGGAGATTGAATTTTTGAACATAACAGCAGTAAAATGAAAAAAAGGCAGGTTAATATAGTGATGTTTGTGAAAAAATTTAAGTGCCGGAGATAGGAATTTGAACTTACGGTTCACGCACTAGTAATCCATTTCTTTCTTACAAATAGGATTATCGAAAGATTAATACTTTATGTTGAAAAACCTACTTATTTGAATGTTTCTATTATAATATTCCCCATTAAAGTTGTATTTTTTTCACTTTTCAACTGATATAGCAGTATGTGTAAAATGCAACTGATGTTCTGGCTATCAAACTGACAAGCTTTTGCAATATGTAGAATATACAGTAGGCATAGTCCTTGCAAAGTCCTTTTGAACTTTTTGGTAGGGAGTGGTCCTGGGGCAGCTGAGGGATTGGTGCTGTGGGTGACATCTGACACAGTGGTTTATTGTTCTTTGTTCCTGTCCTTTTTTATGTGGACCACTCTTACAACTTCCTGATTCCGTCTTTTTCCTATCTCTTGTTTTACGGATTTAATTCATCTATTCGACAATATTATCAAATGCCTACTCTATGCCAGGCATTATTCCAGGAGCTCCCTACTCTCTTGAAACTTGCCATTTGTGAGAAAAGAGGGCAATAAACAACTTAAACAAATGAAAATATTCGGTATGGACAGAGCAAGAAGGAAACTAGTGAGAGAGAGCAGTGCAATATTGTGTGTATTAGGAGTCTGAAACCTGAATGATAAGAAAAGGTGAGCTGGTTCTTCCATCTCATGTCTTTTTCCTTCACTGTAGCCCACAGATTTGTAATAGTTTGGCTGCATTCACAGCTTTCCATCTACCCAGAGTTGTAGCCAATGGCATGCTATACCTATTCTCTGTTCCTTAGGGATATGCCAAAGATGCTGAGACTGTCATTCCCTAATATGCCTTCACTTTCTTACTTCCCATGAAGAACCCATTAATTACTATGTATTTTAGAAGGCTCTCCTGTTCCTTCCACCAACCCCCTGTTTTATCATTTCAGTACTATACAACATGTTGTATTTGCTTCAGTTATAGGCCTTCTTATGTTGCCTTGAAATATTTGTCTTCTATCTCCTTCCAAAACGCCACATGTACCTTCCCCCCAAAAAAGACAGGTAAGCATAATTTCTATTCAGCTTTATTTTTCCAGAGGCTAACATAGTGTCTGAAGCCAAAGTTTCAATGACTGTGTTGTATTTTTAAAACAAATTAACAAGTTGTTTAATCTTACAGTGCTTGCTTTTATGATAACTTCAACCCACAGATGTATTCCTCTCCTTTCTGATACCTAAGTGATTAAATGAAAATATAAAATGTAGTATTGGGGGTTAATTTAAGTAACTTAATGCATTCTTGTGAATTAAATGAAATGTAAAAGGTATCTTAAAAACTAGTTTCCTCTCTTTCAGTATTTATATTTTCTCAACACAAGAGAGCAGGATGCTGAACCACACTTACAATCAGTCAGGAGAAACATTAAAAAACACATAGAAGAACAACATAATTATACAGGCACTTTTAGACTGCAGCGTGAAATTAGATAAGTCATTTGAACATCTGTATGATTCATTATAATGCAGTCAATTATGTGGCTCACCTTAAATTATAAAGTAACACTGAGAAAGATACCATGGGCTTAAAAAATACTTTATGTGGATGATGGCATCATACATTTACAGAAATCAGCATGGGAAGATTTTAAACATCACTTTAAAGTAACATTTAAAAAGAAAATTACAGTTCACAAACTTAGTTGCACCTGCTTTTGTTTGCCCGCCTGCATGATGGAAAGGAATTAATCATAGTGAGTTCATTCTTATAGTTTTAAAACTGTTTGCCTTTTTTCCATTTGTTAATTTAAAAGAATATATATATATATATATATATATATACATATATACACACATACATACATACATATGTGTGTGTGTGTGTGTGTGTGTGTGTGTGATCAATTTACAGATTAGCAATCATTGCCTTCAAACATCATGGCATTTTTCCACTATTTCTGTAGAGTCTTTTTAAGTCTACATATGATTTTTATCATTTCTAATAATACCAACTTAAAGAATGGCTATTATGTTCTTTGGACATGGATTATTCCAAAAATGAGGGGGAAGAATATAAGTACCACAAATGCTTAGACCTTTTTATTTATTTGTTTGTTTTTTTGGTTGGCGGCTGGCCAGTACAGGGATATGAACCCTTGACCTTGGTGTTATAACACTGCACTCTAACCAACTGAGCTAACTGGCCATCCCTAAAGACCATTTTTATTTTGTTTCTTCTAAAATGTCAATTACTAGACAGGAAAAGATAAGTTCAGCTGAATATGGTAGAGAGAAGGGAAGAAAAGATATGAAGATTATTTAATAATTTACTAACTTTTGTTTTTTTCATGTGTGTCAGAGAAACTTAAACTCCTAAGGTTTTAGTTGAATGATAATTATTATTACTTAAAAGAAAAAATGTAGCATCATTGTAATTGTACTCTCCAGGTAGACACCACTTTCTGTCCATGAGTTTCTGTCCATGATCAGTAAATAAAAATAAGAAGGAAACAGTGAGGAGAGGGCAGAGTTGCAGCTTCTGCTTCTTATTCTAATCCATTAGTGACACATTTATCATGAATATCCTTAATTCTTGATTAAAAATCCTGATTAAGATGGATGAGTTTCTTTCTGGTTTTTCACGTTTAAATATTTTTTAATATGGAGAGTTGACAGTGATGAATTGACTAATATGTAATAAATAGAGAATCAGAAGTCTGGAAATAATCTTTGAAATATCACCTCCAATTCCCTGAATCTCAGAAGAAGTATACCTAAGTATTTGAGTGTCTAAAGATCTTTAAAGAAAAGTTTATTACTTTTTTATTGTGAGATATGTCATACATACAGGTGCATATATGGAGCTTAGACAATTTAAAGAATAGCTGTGGAACCACCATCCGGGTCAAGGAATAGAACATTGCTAGTATGTCAGAAACCCTCTCCAAGTAAGATTTCATTTACTTTCTATGAAAACCAGTTCCAGTTGTTTTCAAACTTTATATTCAAGGATTCCACATGGAATCATTGTTTGTTTTTCCAAAATTTCAGGGATTTATTACTGGAAAGAATCAAACTCTGTAGAAACCCTCTCTATGCCAGAGGTATTTCTATTCCTGATACTTCTGAAATGCATGTAGTGGCCAAAGTAAAAGTGAATCATTTGGATAATTGGTGAATAGGCGTGAAGTGCATCCTTCGTTCAGTCTTTAAATTGCAGAGGCTTCAGATGAAAAGTTGTAAAGGTGTGGGCAGAGGGGGTTGAGAAGGGATTCTTGGATTGGCTCTGAGTAAATCCATCTTTCATGCTAATATAACAAATCCAGTAGAACTACAATCAGTTGTAGAAGTAGCAGGGTAGAAGGTGGCTACTAGAATACAGTTCTTAATTAATAAGACATCAAACAAATGATTTAATAGCAATATAATTAGGTTTTTCACAAGAGAAAAATGCCTACTACCATTCTTGACTAAGTCATCAGATCTTCAAATATACAGGCCAGTCCTCTGCCCATAGAACACATGTTGCTTTTCTTGATTTTGGCAGACACTGCATTATGTCCAAACTTATTTCCTATACCACCTTCTTACACTGGGGTCATTTGTTTGGTTTTGTTTTACTGTATTTGGAATTATTAATCACCAAGAAGATAACTTTATTACTGTAAAATGAATTATAAACATCATGAAATGGTGCTGGACATGAAGAAGCACATGGGTGCTGCTTTCTGCAGCTTTTTTTAAATGAAATTTTTTCCTCTGGGAGAGCTGCTGGTGAAGTAGAACCATCTGTGATCAGATCACTGAAACAGAAAGAAAAAAGGAAGGGCAAGCAAATTAACCGTACACAGGCCTACGCATATTTTTCTGAAAAGACAAAAAAACTGTCTTTAAATATATATATTTATTATAATTATTGCATGTAATAAGTACTTCCCTTATCAGATTTAATATAATATTATTTCTCTCCCACTTCATTCTTTATTTTCATTTTCCCTTTCCCTCCTTGTTCACTCCCGTGCTCCGTAGCAAATCTGCTTAATAATCATTGTTGCCAAGGCAAAGCTGCTGTCAGCCAGGGATGTGACAGTTTACAGAGATGTTTTGGCATTCCAAGATACTGAGGACATTAAATATGGTGTGAGACAGAACAAGTCTTTATTTTTTACCGATAAAATATAAGTGCTATTGTAAAGGATATCACTGCACTAAATATCTTCAGCCAGTAGCTCTGGATGATATCAATCTCCAAGTTTTACACTGTATTTTATTACTATAAATTTTGCCTCTTCCTCTTTGCATTTTGAAGGGAAAATAAAAGGAATTCACTATACTGTATATCTATTTTGAAACAATCGGTTTAGCTTCAGAGTCATCTATGAATTGAGTGCCCATTTTCTTGTTAGAGTATATTCTTTAACATGTTAAAGTCTCATGTGTTTTATTATTACTGGCTGGGGTAAAGAACAAGAACTCATCAGTATTCTCTCTTAAATCTCTCCCTGGGTATCTTACAACCCTATCTATTGGTTTCCTGTTTCTCCTTTACTTTTCCTGGTTGAGATCTTTTCTACTTAAGGTCTCTCACACCCTATGCACAATCCATTAGGAAATCCTATTGTCTCCACCTTCAAAATACACCCAGAATCCAAACATGTTTTGTTATCTGAACTGCTACCACCCTGGACCAAACCAGCTGGTTTGTAGAAAAAATCAATAATATAATGTCGTTTTTCTGCTTATGCCCCTGTCTCTTCCTTGCCCCTCCTAGTTCATTCTCAATAAAGAAGCCAAAGTGATCTTCTTAAAATATGAATTCAATCATGTCATTCCCCTTCTCAGACTCTGCAGTGACTGTTTCACCCAGGGAGCAAACCAGAGTCCTTACAGTGACTTTTTAAGTCTCTCCAGATCCATTCTCCGTGACCTTCCTGACCCGCCGTCCCTACCTTGGCTCAACCATATTCAACTCCTGTGACTTCTTACCTCCAGCTCTTTTATCTGCCTGGACACATCTATAGATATCCACTGTGCTCACTCTCTGACCACTTGGTCAAATGTCACCGTTATAGTCTTGCAATTTACCCAACACCTTATCCCAGCAATCCCACTCTCCTTTACCCTGCTTTGCTTTTTCTTTTTTCCATGATAATTACCACCAATATACTGTATTATTAACTTACTTATTATGTGTGTTTATAGTCCATTTTCCTGCTAGAGTGTAAGCTCCAGGAAGGCTGGGATGTTTACTTTGTTCAATGATATATTTTAAGCAATTAGAAGCTATTTATTGAATAATTGAATAAATATGTATGTACCCCTCCCACCCCACTTTTGGTTACTCCTCTCTTCCAGAGTCTCACAGCTACCCTTCTCTGTAACTAGACAAATGAACCAGGGAAGCATCAGCTCTTTTAGATGTAGCATCTTAACCAAATACTAAAACTAAAGCTTAAAAAGTAAAGTGAATTCCAAATATGAATATCTTTTAATTATTTTTAAATGATCACAACACCCTTATTTCGTTCTCTGTCAAAACATCCACAAACCCTTATTATCTCTTTTGGTTCCAGAAAGGAGTTGCTAAATCAAAGGAGACATATCCTAACTAGATTTAATATCCTTCTTGATTTCTGTCTTCTATTTAAGTGTAATATAGTTCTCCATTAACTTATAGATGCAGGTGAGGTATGAGAATCTCAGAATAAATGCAGGATAGTGGCAGATATGAAAATAGATCATAATCCTCTCTATTCCTAGATGTAGAAATAAAATAGGATTAAAGGAAAAAAGGTTTTAGGAGCAAGTTTGGTCTTAAATAATAACCATAAAAATATGAAAAAAAAATAGGTTTATGGCAATATTTTTAAAACAACTGCACATATCATAGCCTCATTAAAGTGTTATTATTTGAATCAATGTATTAGAAGATATTAAGTGAGCCTGCATGATTACATTTGAAGAAAGTAAGGATTCTAAATAAAAAGATAAAGATCTTTTTATCTTTTTTTTTTTTTTTTTTTTTTTGGTCTTTTTCGTGACCGGTAAGGGGATCGCAACCCTTGGTGTGGTGTTGCCCACACCACACTCAGCCAGTGAGCGCACCGGCCATTCCTATATAGGATCCGACCCCTTGGCGGGAGCGTCGCTGCGCTCCCAGCCGCACTCTCCCGAGTGCGCCACGGGGTCGGCCCAAGATCTTTTTATCTTCTAAATTTATGAAAAAATGTAGTTCAGCAGAAATTGTAGTGGAAGTTTGGATTAGGTGCTAGAACAGGTAAATGTATTAATAGGTGGCTGAAAAATTTTACCAAAGGATGCCGGTCAATGCAGGGAGCACTCTTTTAATTCAGTTTTATCCATCAAGCTAATCACAGTGTCATATGCTAAAAAGCTGGAAGGGGCAGCAAATGCATTTGATTAAGGAATCAAGGTCTCAAGCATTTGTCATGGGTTGGAGCAAAACAAATGAAATTTAATGGAATAGTGTAGACTTCTGTATTTAGTCCCAGAAAGCAACGGTCTAATTAAAGGATGGTAAAGCTGTACATATTAGAAGCATCATTGGAATTCTAATAGCTACCAGAGAAAAAAGTCTGGTGTGAATGTGAACTATTTTAATGGACATTCAGGGTACAGCGACCCCTCCTAGGAATTTTTTTTTTTTTTTTTTATTTCCAGGAGCCACAGTTTAAGAGGGATCTGGATAAATGGAAACTTCTTCCAAGTATGTTGGCCAGAAAGGGAAACAATGGACGAAGGAAGAGGAATGCACTATATGAAACAAACCGCCTAGGCACTAATATTGTATTTCATTTAATCTTCTCAACTCTGCAAGTTGATTAATATCTCCACTGTGCAGATAATTTAGTGTTGTTTGGATGAAGTACAATAATGATAATTAATTTCTTCAAAGTCACATGGCTGTCACATAGCAAAACCACTGTTCAGACTGATCTGTCTTGATTCCAAATCCATATTCTTTCTCATTATTTACAAGACGATTTAGGGTGGACTTTTATCATTGACTTTAAATATTTTAAGGTTGTCATATCAAAGAGAAGGGAAACCTGATTTTCTCTAAGAAACAAACAAACACACAAAAACTAGGTCAAATTGGTAGAGACTGTTGGGAGTAGGATTTTTATGGCTGAACATAAAGAACTTTAAACTGGTTCTGCTCTCTGAAGACAGAGAGGGCTGCCTCATTGTACAGTGGCTTCCTTGTCCTTTAGGTGTCCATGCAGTCAGGAGAATGATGAACTATTTACCTTTCCATCCTTGAGAGTCTGCAATTGAATTAGAACCTCCACTCCACCCCCCAATACCACTACCAAAAGCCACAGGGGTCACACTATCACCATTATTTTATTCTTTGTGTTTTAGAGTAGTACTTTATGAGTATAATGTCAAGTAGCCTACAACACTTTCAGTATACTGTCAAACAATTAAATATGTTCCCAAGAACTCTTTGAACTAAATATTATATCCAGTTTATAAACAAGGAAGCAGATTCAGGGTATTTGTAACTTGCCTACAATAAAATACCTGGTAAATGATGGAACTGGGAGTTTAGCCAAGGCCCTTTAAATTAAGTGCTCTTTTTACTACAGGGAAATTAATGAAACTGTCAAACAGGACACAGTCTTGGAAAAATATTTCAACAGAATGAACTCAAGAAGAAATAGAAAATTGAGAAGTTCTATCATCGTTAAAGGAATTCAGTCAGTTGTTAAAATTTATTTACCCCAAATCTTAAAAGCCCTAAATATGTTTACAGGAAAGTTCTACGAAACATTTAAAATACAAACAATTCCAGTGTTACATAGATGGATGTAGAGACTAGGAAAAGGTTTGCTTCCCCAGACATTTTATAAGGCTCGCATAACTTTGATGCCAAACCAGAGACAGGAGTATGATAAAGTAAAAAGTCAAGTCTCACATGTAAAATTAGATGTAAATATCCTAAAGAAAATAATGAAAACTAAATCTAGCCATGTATTTAAAACATGTGTCTGACCAAAGAAGTTTTATCCAATGAGTTAAAGAGTAGCTTGATATCAGAAAATCTGTTAAGGTAATTCCCCCACATTAATATATTAGGGGAGGAAAAAAAAAACCATCATATTCTTAATGGTTTCACAGAAAGTATTTGATAAAATTCATTGTCCTGATATAATAAAAACTCTTAAGAAAGTGGAAATAGAAAGTAACTTTCTTACCTGGATATATGTTACCTATCAAGATCCACAGCAAACATCATACTTGATATTAAAACATCAGACATTCCCTTTAAAATCAGGAACAAGACGTGTCTACTCCCACTGCTTCTATTAACCATAGTACTAGAGGTTCTAGCCAGAGCACTCAAGAAAAAAAATTCAAGTTAAATATTGTACACATCTAAATTAAAATCAATGTATATAACTTCATCCATAAAATTAATATACATTAAAATTAATATACTGTCTTTTCCTTGAAACAACACTGATCCAAACTATTTTTCAATGATCATACTTAAATGAGAAGAGAATTAATTTATCATTATTTGTTGCTTATGATTTTAATATAGTCTTTGTTTCTGTTCAAAAGTGTTGATGTTTACAGAAAAATCATGGGCAAAATTAAGTCTAGAGTAAATAGTGATTGTCTAGGAAACTCTTTGACATAAGAATTCTTCAGTTAAAATGTGTTGATTTGGACACAGTGCATTTTTATAGCCATGTTAGTTTACAGGAATTTCTGTACAAAATTGGTTATAATACATTGGATTCTTATAGTTACATAAGGTCATATAATAGTAGTAGTAGTATATAATTTGGGATTGTGTTCAGCTGCATAGAACATATTGAGTGAAAATATGTTCAATAACATAGAAGTTAATTTCTATCACAAATGAAAGAATTTTGGAGATAATGTGGTATGGCTTTTCCATATATTCATCAGGGACTCACTTGCTTCTAGCTCACCACTCTTCTGTCTTCACAGTATATCTCCTGTCCTCATGGTCCAATATAACTGTTAAACCTCCAGTCATCATACACCCTTTCAAGCCAGCAGGATAGGAGAAGGGGCAAAGAAGAGCACACAAACAGAACTTGGCCACATAGCTTTATGTATCTGCCATTGAGGCTGGGGCATGTCCTCTTGCCATTGAACAGCAATACAACCAGCTACAAATTAGGATTCTGTGATGAAGGTGGAAGAGGAAAAGGGATATTGGAAGGCTAGTGTGTCTGTGAAAGGTGGTATTTTCATTTAATAATTAAGCCAATTTAATTGCTGAAGGGTAGAAGGAACATACTCTGTATTTGATTTTACCTTGTCCCTTTCAGTATAGGAATAGTGTGTCATTGAACTGAGTTTTTCTTTTTTTAAGGCAATTTTGTCATTATGAATAGTAACCAAACTAGCATAGAAATAAGGAATAACACACATAATAAGCTTAATTAAAATTCAGTTATTTAGAGTGAAAGTTCCTAATTCTTTCAGGCAATTTATGCTAACAAATTGTACTTACCATAATTGTTGTTAATATTATCTCTTTTTTCCAGATTAAATATTTTTGATTTTCATTTATTACAACAGTTGTCCTTTGCACTTGGAGTAATTGCACACCATTTGTTTATATATGGTAGGACCCAGAATTAAGCCTTGCTTTTTCTACCATCCCATCTGCTCGTTCTCAAATGCCTACAAATACACACACACACACACACACACACTGGTTTTTCTCCACTTTGTAGCATAAGGGTCATTATTTATTCTCAAATGCCTACAAATACACACACACACACACACACACACACACACACACACACACACTGGTTTTTCTCCACTTTGTAGCATAAGGGTCATTATTTCCTCATTATTTTCAAAAACAAGCCCAAGCTAAGTAGTTATCAGAACATGCACAGTCTGTGGTTTTAGTGTCCTTTGAAGATCTTGGCAGTTTTGTTGTCACATACATAAAGACTTAAAGATATTTAAAGGTTAAAAAAGAGAGGAATGAATTTTAATGCTTCAAGCAAGTTTAAGGATCATTCTCAACCAGTTATCTCAATCTTTCTTTCATAACTTTACTGAGGAACATAAATGAAGAGTTGCAAAAATATAGAGGACCCCCTAGAAGTATTTATAAATTTAGTTATAATTAAAATCTCACTAGGACTTTTTTACATTGAGCACGTGTTTGTAACTTAGATGACTTTTAAAATAGCTTCTAACAGCATTTCAGATGCGGTTAGGGTGCTGCACTCCAGTGGCATATGGAATGAAAGAGAAAGAGATCATTATCGGGGTATAGTTTAAGTTAAGGGATCTATCCATTAAGAAAAAGGGATATGCTTTATATATATACATTTACACCATTGAAGTGAAGACAGTTGACAGGAATTTTGAGTTTTGAGCGTAGAAAGAGCCAAAGCATAATGTTAAGGTGATGTTGTGTGGTCAGTTACTAGAAAAACAGCTGTTTGTTGCAAATGTAATGCCCACGTTCAACGTTCATGTGTAAGGGAAATTACCGATAAAGTAGGAAGTTTATTGTGCCTACAGCCTGGGCTGTCATCACATCTGATGGCTCTATTTCCATCCATTTAAGTATTGGGAGATATGATTTGTCCTGTTATCTAAATTCATTAAGATCAGAACACCCACTGCTTCCACTTAGGCAGTGACACCCACGTTTTCCTTTTGTATTGCTGAATAGCACAAAAACATTGTGCCAAAGAGTTTCAGGTGCCCTATTTTCAAAGTCATTCTTTCATTTTTAAGGCTTTTATCAAGCTTTATGAAAGGTGCTATGTTTCATGAAGTAACTAAAACTTGATATGGCTTTATGTTATGATGGGAAATTAATAAATGAGGATGAGAACTGAGGAAATGAAGTGTGAAATTATATGGTATTTCAAAGTGTAAGCTTCCTTTGTGATCTATATTTTATCATGTACTAGCTCACATTTGGTGGTGCATTTGCTCATAGGTCAACAAGCCCTTAGGCTGTTGTAGCTTCTTTGAAACATCAAGCCCCAAGGGTATAAATGTATGTATATACAGTATGTCTAACTTTACCACCAACCAAGCTGCAAGACTTGTGTTTCATGGGGTGTTGTGCTGACTTGATTCTTAGGGCCAAGTTGATGCTTTTTTCCTTTTCCTCCTTAAACTAGTCCCCAGTGATGGAAATAATAATGATACATATAGCTAGCCTTGAGAAGTTCACTTTCTCACTCATCTCTGCCTCCAATCTTGCCCCCAACCTCCCCTTCAGCCTCCATGTCACTGCCAGAATGATGTTGTAAGACATGCATGTGATCCTGTCACCTACAGGATGAAGCCTCAGTTCCTGGGCATGGATCCTAAGGGCCTTTGCACAGTGGCTCCTGCTCTTCCCTCCAGCCTTATTCCTGCCTCTCCCCACTTCAGTGCTCCTTGTGCTATGACCGTACTTCACTGCTTGTAGTCGTTAGAACTCAGCTTGCTCTCTTCTGCCTCATAGTTAGCTCTAGGCTGTTTCCTCTATTTGAGATGCTTTTTCTCCAACTGCCACCTGGTGCACACCTGGTGCTTAGCTCAGATCCACTTCCTCCTTGAAGCAGCCTGTGTCAGTCAAGGCTGCTAGGTTTCAAGGAGTCGAGAATCACAAGTAAAAGAGTTTATATAAGTGAAGGAGCAGGCCACTTCCTGGACATCCCAGGATAGGGCAGGAAATATAGCTGAGACTTTGGGGATGGAGGAGGATAGTCAAGAACCAAGTGTTGCTCACATCTTCTCTCACGGTCTTGCCTGGTCTCTAGCTCCATTTTCTCTGTGCCTGCTCCACTCTTCTCTTTTGATTTGCAGAGTGATGTTCTGGCTTCTCTACTCTCTGCTCTTGCTCTTGGCTTGGCTTTGGATTACCCGGATGTCAATTTGGCTCTGACTCTACATGAACTTTCAACTCAACTGACATCTCCTTCTCTCATTTTCAAATTACCAAGGAGAGATATTTGGATGGGCCCAGTTATGTCAAATGGCCAGTTAGCCAGGGCTGAGGAGTGGGGTCATACCTCTACATGGGCCACAGCTTTCAAGGCTGAGAGGGTGTGATTGGTGCTGCTTTTCTGATTCTACCACTCTGAAGTAGATAATCCTCTCTTTTCCTCCCAAGTCCCATTTTCCTAAGCTCCAAAACACCTGTATGAGTTCGTTTACATTGCTTATAACAAAATACCTGAAACTGAGTGATTTATAAAGAAAACAAAATTTATTGCTTACTGTTTCTGAGGCTGGGAATTCCAGAGTCCATAGAACACAGCTGAGGAAGGTCTTGGTGGTGGCGACAGTGATGGCAGAGTATCACATTGCTAAAATGGTGGAGCAGAGAGAGCAAAAAAGTCACCTCCTCATTCACTCTCTTTTTAAAGCTCTCAGAACCAAACCCCTGACCACCATTATTAATCCATTCACCATGGCACAGTCCTACAATCTAATCACCTCTTCAAGGCCCCACCTTTCAATTACCATAATAGGATTTTCCACCCTCTTAACACTGTCAAGTGGGGGTCAACTTTTGGAGGGACACTCAATCCAAAGCAGCACCCGTCTTCAAAGTCTGGGCTTTGTATCCCTCTCAGGTTTCTGTGCCATGTAAGAAGAGCATCTTCAGTCACCTGAGTGGGTATGATCTCACTAGGATCATTATAAAATCTTTGTGTTTGTTGGTATAGTGGACTCAACTCTTTATTTGAGAAGAAAGTTTCAATAAAATTTAAAAGAAAATTGGATTTTTTTTTATCCCTTGTGATTTGAAAATTTATCTACTTGAGTGAGCTAAAGATAGTAAAATTACATTAAGGTTAATATCATTCAGCTCTCTAAACTACTTTACAAGACTATTCCAGTGAGAGTGCTTTAGATCATAACAGGAAAAATTTTCTAGGAAAGCTTATTTAGGTGGAAATATGCTAAAGAAACTCAATTAAGGCTGAAATTGGCCAGAGAATTATGAAGTTTTCTCTTTAAATACCATATCCTACAAGTTCTTCCATGATGCCTTATTTTGAGAATTTATCTTAGGAAACACCAGTTCTTGAATAAGGAGCATAAGAGTATGGTGAAAGTTTTATTGATTATTGCCAATGAAAGATACTGGTTTTTGAGGGGCTTATTCCGAATACCCTGCATGATCATCTTGACAAACCTCTTGCTTCCCGTTGAGATTTTCAGAATATATGGAAGGATCATCCTCTATGGGTGTCAGAAAGAGGGTATATAAGGAGAAGAACAGTGTGATTATTTTTTGAATTATTAGATATGTTCTCTTTCTCTTCATTACCTTCTTTTTCTACCCCTTTTTCCCCCTTTTACCAGAAGTTATAGAACTTGATTATGCCTTTCTTTTCCCATCTATAAGAAGAGGATATTGATACCTGTTCTGCTTTCTCCTTATGATTATTTTTGAAAATCTTGTGAATGTATCTATATAAACTGTTGTATTTTAGAAAGATGTGACATTGTTGGCACCTAGCATGTGCAGCAAAGGGAACAAAGTTGACTACCATGTAGACCCAGCGCAAAAGAGTTAATGCTTAGCTTGGGAGTCAGACAAATCTAGGCTCCTTGCCTGAACATTCCGAGTCAAAAAAAAAAAAAAAAACATTTGGAGTAGGGCCTGGTCCTATTTTAACCAGCCACTCAGATTGGGCATGTTTGGTAAATACTGATGAAAGATTTCATTCTCATATTTCCATTCATGAAATGGGGGATAAAACAAAATGCCTACCCAATAGATTCTGACAAAGTGCGAATAAGGTAATAGTCCTGAAAGTACCCACATGGTGTTTGGAACATGATAGGTGCTCAGTAAATGGTAGTTCCTCTTCCTTTCAATTAAATGAAGAAAGAATTAACCAGAACCCTGAGGAAAGTACAAATAAAGTGTCCTGGCAATTCAGAGCAGGAGGAGGAAGAGCTCCCTTCTTTTGGGGAAGGAGAGGAGTTCCTTGTGCTGGCTGGTCACTGCGAGAGGTGATGCATGCAGTGGGTTTAGCGGGCAGTCTCTGGCATCTTGTAGAATTTGGCCCTGCAAAACTTGGTTTCAAATTCTGGCTTTTCCACTTAATAGCTGAGTAACCTGGAACATGTCCTTTAACCTCATGTGCAGCAATTTTCTGACTTATACAAAAACAGTAATAATAAGAGGATTGTTGTGAGGTAGTAAAGCACTCATTCACTCATTTATTCTTTCACTCACTTATTCACTTATTTAACAAATGTTTTTGAGTTCCTGCTATCTATCTGTCAGACATTGTTCTGGGTGCGAGGGATGCTGTAGTGAATGAAGAAGCAGCAGAACACCACCACGTGGTCAGTACTCCAGAATGAGAGCCATTATTATGCAGTAATAAAAACTCTGCCAGCCCTGCTGTCTGATTTATATGTTACTACCATGACAGAGATATAAGTTAGTAGAGCTTTAACTATTTGGCTGGAACCACAGAATCAAAATCAAAAGGCTTAGCAGAAAGAGTTCTTAGAGCTTCTGTGGGATGTTGTTGGTGTTTGCCCATTGTGTATAAAGTTGGTAGCTGTTGATGCACAGTCAGTGAATGTAAGCCACGGTTTATTTTTCTAGTAGTAATTGATTGATCAGTTTTTGGTCCAGGCACATGCTTTTGTTATATTCCTCCCATGATCCAGGGCTCACATTTTGAAGTACTTAGTGGTGGTTAGACATGTAGTCATTGACCATGGAACACAATAAATTTAGCTGGTTCATAGTATGTGCATATGCATGTTTTGAAGGCAGGGCATTGACAAGGAGAGTTGAAGAGGAGGGCAGAAGTAAGGATATACCAACCTAACTTCATTGTCATCAGGCACATAATAATTAGTCAGCCAGAGCTGGCCAACAACCAGATGATTATTATCAAGATTGACATATTAGTAGATTATTGTACTGACCATTTTGTTCCTAGTCTATTTCTTATTTGTTTTGTTGAAGACTCTTTTTGTATACTTTGCATTAGTAGTGCATGAAAACCTTTCTATAAGGATTTTGGCAAAATACCAAAAAAACAGTTACACTTTGTTGAAGTGTTGTGATAACTGAAATAGTCAAGAAAACTAGGCCTAGTGATAACTAGAAGGAGGACTTTAAGACAGTGAAAATAGGGAGGCCATCATTATATTTTAGAGGCACTGTTGTTGAATACAAATGTGTGATGCCTTTACAAATCCTCAAATGCTCAGAGTTAGCACTATAAGCTTTTGTGAAAATTAGTGCCATTTGAACAGTTTATCAGTGGTATAGATGCTAAAGACATCTAGCACTGTTACCAATGAGAATTCTGTTAATAGTTCTATTTTCAGTAACTTAGTTTAGGAAACAGTTTTCTTTACCTTAAAATAGTTTCTGTTTTGGATAGAAATTTGAATACCTTTATCAAATAAAAGCCATTAATATACACACTATTTTCCAGAAAACAAAGTATTGCCTTCAAAGTAGACATATGTAAATTAGCTTTTAATTAACAAGTCCTTTGTCGATTGTCTGCCCCTTCTGTTTTTATCAGCTATCATAACATATATTTGGATTTATGTTGATTTGTTTTAATATTTTAAATGACTGGACAGATATCCAAATTTGGCTTATTGTCATTTGACTAATAGAAGAGTTCCCTACCTTCTGGAAACAAAAATATTGTATGGAAAATGAATAAAGGTGTGCAAAACAAATAGTGGCTTTTCTGTAATTCTTAAAGTGGCATACTCCCTGACACCTGTGTTCCTTTTGGTATATATGAAGGCTCTGCTCTTGCCAAGGATCAGAGGATGGATGTTAAGACTACAGATAAGACCCTTGAATATGCGATGGTCTGGACTAAGTAGATCCAGGGAGAACTGAGGGGCACATACTGTGTGCTCATGGGGACTTCTCTTGTTATCTTGCTCAGTTTCAGTATTAGCCACTGACTAAGGGGGCCTTCAATGGCATTATTGGAAGGGGATGGAGATAGCTATGTCTGGTTTCCCTCATACATCAAAATATCACTTTGTCCCCTTATGGTTGGCTTTGAGCTTCTCATTCTCACCCACATTCAGAATAAGATACAGAATCCTAGATTAGTGCAAGTGGAATGGTTCTTCATTATACCCTTGTTGTAGACCAGTCTAGATGTGGTTGACCCAAGAGAGTGAAGACCTGAGGAAGAAAGGTCAGAGAAGGAGAGACTCATGAGAATAATAGACTTTGGTCCCAAATGGCTCTGAGGAGATCTTGTTGGTATGGGGCTTGTACCAGTAAGATGGATCATTATGCAATATATTTAAGATGATGGTCAGACCCTGTTGCAGAGTGATCAAAACTTCTAGGCCATGGTTTTGAAAATTGATCTTAACCCCATCTACATCAGAAAATGCATATTCCAGGGTCTTATCTGAAGCTACTAAATATGAATAAGTAAATGGGATAGGGCTTTAAGCTCCCTGGATGTAGTGGATTGGATTATGTCCCCCCCAAACTCACCCAAAAACTCATTGAAGCTTGAATTGTGACCCCCAAGCTTTATGTTTTTGAAACTTAGCCCCCACTGTGACTGTTAAGAGAGTGGGAAGTCCTATTATGGTAATTGAAAGGTGGAGCCTTGAAGAGGTGATTGCATTGTAGGACCATGCAGTAGTGAATGGTTAATAAGGGTGGTCAGGGGTGTGGTTCTGAGGGCTTTAAAAAGAGAGTGAATGAGGAAGTTGTCCTCTTGCTCTTTCTGTGCTCTGCCATTTTGCAATTTGATACCCTGCAATCACTGAAGCCACCACCAAAGAAAGCCTTCACCAGATGTGTTCCCTGAACTTTGCACTTCTTAGCCTCTGAAACTGTAAGCAATAAATTCTGTTTTCTTTATAAATCACTCAGTTCTGTGCATTTTGTTATAAGCAACAGAAACGGACTAATACACTGGGTGATTCTGGAGTTTGAACGATGTTGTGTTAAGTGGTTTCAGGAATCAAACTCATTTAGATTTAGGAAGATGCAAAGGCGACCTGAATACCAAAGACTTTCTTCTGGAAACAGCTTCCTGGTTCTGCTGCTGTTCTAGCCCATCTAGACCTGAGCAGGTAGTATTCAGTGAGAACAACCTTAACCTGACAGCAAAGGTTCTCAACCTGAAGAACTTTAAAAATTACACATGCCTTGCCCTACCTCCAGAGGTTTTGACTGAGTAGGTCTGAGCTTAAGCATTGATACATTTTTTAAGCTCCCCAAATTCTTTTTTTTTTTTTTTTTTTTGTGTCCGGCAACCCTCAGTGTCGCGCCCGTACTGGACCGGGACCAGCAACGGGATCGCAACCCTCGGTGCTGCGCCCGCACCTCGCTCAGCCAGTGAGCGGGAACCGGTCTGTATGTGGGATCTGAACCCTTGGCGGGAGCGCCGCCGCACTCCCAAGCGGTGCACTGTAGCAGTGCACCACCGGGCCGGCCCCAGCTCCCCAAATTCTATAGTCAGAGGATTCTTGGGTCAAGCAAGCTCATGATTTTCGTTATCTAGTCTTTAATTTTGCTTCAGAAACACTCTCCAAGAAATTTTCATGTTTCTAGTTTGCTTTTTGACCTTTCAGGAGTACATTGGATCCAACTCTTGGCTATTGTAAATAGAGCTGCAATAAACACTGGAGTACAGGTACCTGTTTGGCATGATGATTTCCATTCCTCTGGGTATATTCCCAGCAGTGGAATAGCTGGGTCATATGGTAGATCTATCTGTAATTGTTTGAGGAACCTCCATACCATTTTCCATAAAGGCTGCACCATTTGGCAGTCCCACCATCAGTGTATGAGAGTTCTTTTTTCTCTGCAACCTCTCCAGCACTTATTATTCTCAGTCTTTTGGATATTAGCCATCCTGACTGGAGTGAGATGGTATCTCAAAGTGGTCTTGATTTGCACTTCCCGGATGCTGAGTGATGTTGAGCATTTTTTCATGTGTTGGCCATTTGTGTATCTTCCTTTGAGAAATGCCTATTCAGTGCCTTTGCCCATTTTTTAATTGGGTTATTTCTTTGTTGTATGTCCATCATCAGATGAGTGGATAAGGAAACTGTGGTATATCTACACAATGGAATTCTACTCTGCTATAAAAAAGAATGAAATACTACCATTCACAACAACATGGATGGACTTAGAGAAGATTATATTAAGTGAAACAAGTCATGCACAGAAAGAGAAATATCACATGTTCTCCCTTATTTGTGGAAGCTAAAAATAATTAAATATACACACAAACAAATAAAGGGGGGGAAGAAGACACAACAATCACAACTATTCCTTGAACTTTTTAAGACAAGTGAGCAGGTATGATGTAGGGCAGGGAAGGGGGAGAAGGAGGGGAGAAGAGGAACGGGTAAAGGGTCATGAAAATCAACTGTAATGTGTATTGAGAAGTTAAAATAAAAAAAATATATATATGTGGTCTGGCAGGGGAAATAGACCAATAAACAAATAATTACAGTGTAATCAGTGCAAGACTTCAGGTGCCTATGAAGTGCTGTGGAACTATAGAGGTTCCTATAGCCAGCTGTGCTGAAGATCAGGCTAAGCTTCCCAGAGAAGGTGACATGTGAGTTATTCTTAAAGGATGAAGAGGACTTGCATCCAGAACAAACTGCAGACTCAGGGATCCAAAAGAACATGGGAAGTTCAGGAAATGACAAATAATTTTTTCTTGCACAAGGGATGCTGGGAAGTGGAGGTGGTCCTGTAACTAAAGGGAATGTGGAAAGATCCAGAAAGGTCTTTTATCGTGTTTGAGAAGAGGAAGATAGGAGTTAAAAAATCAAGAAGTTTTTATCACCAGTAAAATGTTGATTTTTCTATCAAAAAAAAAAAAAGTAGGTTGGAGTAGCTCAGCAGGTGGACGTAGATCAGACTTTGATACTGCAAGACTGATATACTGAGAGTATATTGAACTTTTTGAAGCAGCTCGTCTCTTTCTGGTTGATCCTCATGGAAGAAATTTTTTTAAATAAAATATGCAGAGCCCTTTTGTTGTTATTGTCTTCCTTTGTCCCCCTAGAATCCCTATGAGCTAAAGAAGGCAAGAAAAAGTTTTGTTTCCTCCTTCAAATGTTTGTAATTAGAGTGAGTGCTGGAAAATCCAGTGTCAAAGCGAACTTGGACGTGATACATAGACTTGAAATAGCTTGTTTAAAGAGCAAATTCAGGAATGTTTCTTGATCATCAGTGAATCCACAGTTATGGAACACTGAGTTCTTTTTCTATTACTAAATCTAAAGAACTTTGAATAATTTATCTCTTTACCTTCCCTCAATTAAGTTATGATTTCATCAGAATAGACTCTAATTGTATTCTAGGTAGTGAGGACTCCCACAGAAAATCTTGAACAAGTAGCTAAAACACGTATTTTAAATCTCTAAATATTTTTACAATTTCAATGGAATTAAATAAGAAATAAATTAGAAGGAAGTGTATGGTAACCTTTTTTGCAAAAGATTAGATGCATTCTGCTTGTTTATGCCTCATTAATTGAAAGCATTTGTTTTATTTTGAGTATCCAGTTACACCCTTATAATTAGGTTGACAAAACTAAATAGAAACTAGCCTTTAACATTGAAAGAGGCTATATATAAGCCAAGGTCATAGAGTAGTGGAGTTTTAGCTAAAAAGCTGCCTTGGAATACCAACAACAAAAATAATTGCCACTTCATTTTACCACTGTCCTACTATTTATAGGTAAACATTTAGTTGTTTTCCTAAGAAAGAGAAGTATTGAGTGCATTATTTTAAGCTTTTATTGATTATTGAGAAATATTTCCTTGTGCTTTCTGATTTCCTTTGATATGTGACATAAAGAAAAATGCCAAAATTTTAGCTGCTCAAGGTGCCATTCAGTTGAATGTTTTAAACTGTACTGCATCTAGTCATATTTTTGTCTTATGACTACTATTTGGAGTGCTTAAACACAGTGTCTTATGTAGAAATATTGAAGATGGTGCCATAAATTTCAGGGTGTGTAGTTTGAAAATGGTTATTACATAATGTAAACATAATGGAAAATGAAAAACTACCTATTGTTTCCAAAATACAAACTACAGAAAGTAAGAGTCAGCATGATCTTATTGGCTTGTCTGACTGGACAGTGTACAGACAAGCAAGCAGTGATTCTGATGGTGAGTGTCACCTGGACACCCATTAGAATACCGGGCAGGAAAGGGCCACATTGCAGGAGCGGGTTCTGTCCTCCCTGAAAGAGGCCTTGGTAAAAGTCTATGAAGCACTGATCCCTCACTGCTCTTGACATAAATCCTCTGCCAATACACTACCCTGTTCATCTCTTACCTGAATGCCTGACGCAAGATCTAATGCAAGACTTAGCTTCTTCACAGAGCTTTTATAAATTGTCCCAACCCTCAGGCATCTCGCCTTGTCTTAGTGCATTAGTGCTTATTATTTTTGATACACAGCATATGCTCTCCTGAGTTGTTAGTTTTCTTTTTAATTGTGTAATTAATGGATGGTTCGGTAGTATCTTTCTTGTCTTTCATCCAGAAGGCTAATAAAATGCTTTTCTTGGAAAGACATTATGTTGGGTGTCGAAGAAGCACTGGACTGAGGAGACAGTAGATATTTTATCCCCACTTTTGCTCTGACCTTGGAGAAGGAACTTTGAGCAGAGCTTTTAACTTTGTTTCTTTCCTCAGCTGTGAAATGAAGGAATTGTACTAGATAATCTCCAGATAATCTATTTTTTTTTTTCCTTTTTGTCTTTTTTCGTGACCGGCAACGGATCGCAACCCTCAGTGTCGCGCCCGTACCGGACCGGGACCGGCAACAAGATCACAACCCTCAGTGTTGCGCCTGCACCTCGCTCAGCCAGTGAGCGGGAACCGGTCTGTATGTGGGATCCGAACCCTCGGCGGGAGCGCTGCCGCACTCCCAAGCGGCGCACTGTAGCAGTGCGCCACCGGGCTGGCCCCAGATAATCTATTTTAAAACTGCGTCTCTGTGACTTTGGCTTCAGTGTGAAAGATTGAGTACGTGATTCTTCTTTAACTCCTAAATTCTTCTAGAAAGGATGGTGAAAAAAATTTAAAGTTATAAACATGCAAAGATAAATAGCAGAGGTTCCATGGAAAAATAGGAGAATAATACATATTTGAAAGTGGAAGAAAACTAATCACTCACTTAGTATAGCATAAGGTGTTTCAACTAAGTGCCCAGCAAGAGGCAAGACTAAAGAGAAGCAAGCCAATCTGCTCCAAAGACCACATGAAGGCTTAAGCGATGGTGGTATCAGTATCATGGAAAGTAGTGTTAAAAGAAAGACTTTAAACAAGTTAAACTTAGCAGAGTTTATATGAGCAAAGAATGACTCATGAATCGGGCAGCACTCACAACCAGAAGAGGTTCAGAGAGCTTTGCCAATAGTGTGAACTTTTATAGGCCTGACACAGAAGCAAAGTAAAGAAATCAGCAGATTGGCTACAGCTAGGCATCTGCCTTTTGGGGGCATGGTGTGATCAGTTGATTGGCTGAAATCTAGCTGCTTGTGATTGGCTGAAACTTGGCTGTTTGTTATACTCTGAAGTTAGGTTGCGGTTTGTTTATGTACTAAGTTTGGTTATGGTTCCTTATGCAGGAACTCATAGTATGGAGACAGCCTCAGGCTACTGGCCTGTGGGGATCCTATATGGGCTGGAAAGTCCATTAAAATTAAAAGTCTGTTCCAGCCTCCCCTCTCTGCCCTGCTTCCAGAACACTGGCAGCATATTTCATCTTTTCAGGAGATGGGCAGATTCTTCCCTGGAGAATTGAAAAGCCCCAGCATAGAAAGGGGGAACTACATTTATTGACTTATGTGGGTCCCACAAAGTAAGGGCCAACTTGTTGCTCAGTCATCCTCCAGCACCAGACAGCTTGTTAGTGTCATACTCTTAATTGTAAAGTCATGGCCAAGAATTGCCAGACTTTTTAGGGAGGAATCTGGCAAGAAAGGGAAAATTTTAAAGAGAGAGAGAAAGGAACCAGCCGAAACAAAATACGGAAGAATAGAAAGTAGAGCTGGAACTAGAAAATAGAAAGAGATAATAGGTAAAGTTGGAAATCTCTAAGAAAAAAGGATGAAAACAAAACAGAGACAATAGAAAGGAAATGGTAAGAAATTTTGATGATCATCTCAGGAGGTCCAACATCCAAATATAGGAGTTCTAAAGAAGAAAAAAGATAATTAGGGAAAAGAAATTATCAAACAGTACATAAGAATATTTATTAATGTCAGTATTATAAGTATTCAGATTAAAATAGCCTAAAAAGATGAATGAGAAGAGGCCCATATTAGGGCACATAAATCAAAGTTCAGAACAGGAGGACACAGAAAATTTTAAGAGCTTTCCGAGAATGGAGAGAGAGAGAGAGATTAAGAGGTAGAGCAAATAAATTATGAAAAATCAGAATGGCACCTAAATTCTCAACAACATGATTATAAGAAGATAAAGGAGCAATACTCTTAAAATTCTTGGAGGAAATGATTGTCGTCTATTCAGCCAAATACAATTAAGGGTGATGCTAAAATAAAGATGTTCCAGACATGGTTCAGGAACCATGCCCTAGTTCCTGAACTCTAATAAAAATAGAAAGGTATATAAGAAAGGTAACAATCATAGGACATTCCTTGGCTCAGTGGAGAACAATATTTATATAGCTGTAACAACTTAAATGTTGATTTAACCAAAAATTGTGATAGGAGTCTGTTGGAAAGCTCATGAAATGGGAAGGGGTGTGGGGTATGAGACTTAAATCCTGTCTTCCAATGTAAGAAGTCAGTAGATAATGAATAGAACTATGAGTTGGTAAATCAGAATATCAACACATTTGTGAAAGTGAAGGTAAATACTAGAGTAGTCTACTAAAAGAGTGGCAAAGTGTTTCATCTTAGAAGCAGGATTTGGGGTAGTTAGCAGAGCTATTTTCATTATAGGATTTTAGTGCTATTTGACTTTTAATTTTGTATATACTACTCTGATTTTAAAAAAATCGTTTTTAAATGTTTATCTCCTATTTCAATGCTTGATACATGTCCCCAACTTTGGAATGTATCATTTTTCTCAAATTTTGGACTTTTAATTTTGTATATACTACTCTGATTTTAAAAAATCGTTTTTAAATGTTTATTTCCTATTTCAATGCTTGATACATGTCCCCAACTTTGGAATGTATCATTTTTCTCAAATTTTGCTGTGAGATTCCGAAGAATGTGATGTATTTCTTTGCATTCTTTGTTCCCATTCATTTGCTTAACATTAATTATGCCAATGTATTATTGGGTGCTAGGTACAGGGATATAACAGTCGGAATGGGCAGGATGAAGCTTTATGCTCACTGGACTAAAAAAAGAGAAAAGAGCTTTTTTTTTTTGGACAGGAAATGTATATAAGGCTTTAGCAAACATAATGCACAGGGTAGAAGTAGGCATGGGTGAATGTATTAAAATTCACACTCTGTCTTATCTGTAACTGATATAAACTTCTTCATCAATCCCCATCCTGCTGGGTAGTTAGAAAATAATTAAATTTGCCCATTAGAGTTATCTTCTACTTTAATTTTTTTTTTCATGTAAATATTTGGGTAATTTCAGAATTCAAGTCCCTATAAGGAGTTGTTCCTTCACTTGCCCTCTGCCTTCCTGAGGAAGTGTGTAGGTCCAGGCAACTGGAGCAGCCTCCCTCTGAGCTAGTGCATTGGCAGAGAGAAAGAGAGTGCTGAATTACACAGTGGCTTTTAAAACTTCACCTTGGACACAATTCACTTCTGTTCCTCTTTCATTGGCTAAAGAAAGTCACAATGCCACTTGGTGGACAGTACTCTTGACTTTCCTGCCCAGGGGGCCTCATGCTACACAGCTGTGGGGAACTGAGCCATGTCTCCTTTACAGCACATACAATGTCCTATAAAAAAACCCCACACATTTAGGACATTTTGTTATAAAGAATGGAGAAAAAAAGAAATGTACAGTAGAAAGAAGAGCAGCAGTAGCCACTGACTACCATTAGGTCTCAGATTCAAATAAATTAATTTGGGGGCAAATATGAGGAGACAGGAAACTCAAATTAATAGGTTCCATTTGGGGAAAGCAAAAAGGTAAATGATATACTGATTGGATCTACTGGAGCAGCAGGAACATGGGATTGGGAGAACCTAAAACTGACTGTAGGGAGGAGTCTGCTCAAAAGTCAGATGCACTCTCCAATTAATTTAGAAAATACTATTTTATGAGCATAAAAATGTGAATGCCTCCCCTTAGAATTTTTCTGTAATTTTATTAATGTTGACTTTCTCCTTAGGAGAAAAATTCAAATACAAAAGATATCAAGAATGTGAGTGAAAAGCTTAGGTTGTGTGCATATGTGTTTTGATTATGTATTGGAACATGTTGCATAATTAAACTTAAATATTTTAATGATATCTCATTTGCCATATCCTTGGAGTATAGTTGTAACTCAATAAGAATTTCCTCTTTAGTATGTTTTGTTTGTACATAACAAAGGCAACTGTAATGAACCTTTATCTCATTACAATGTAATACCAATAGTGATTTAAATATCAAAATGAAAGGGAAAATTTATCATAAGGTTTATTCTTTTAGGCAAATAATTTATACTGCTTAATCATTCATTTTTCTGATTTTAAAATTAGCATTTGGTTAAGATAAAACTTACTGATAAAAGATGTTGACCTGTTTGATAGCAAGTAAATTTTCGATACTTTGTGAAAAGATAGGGAGACAATTACAAAGTTTCAGGAAGGAGAAATAAATTAGGCCATCTTAAAATCTTAATTTGGCTAATTCAGAAACAATTAATAGTATTGTTTTAATATTAATTAATAGTATTAATAATAATAGCAATAGTATTAGTAATAACAATAAGCATTGTTTTAATATTAATACTATTTTATAGTTGTTTATCTTGAAATAACTCTGTGGCCTTGAGTTCAAGAAAAAATTAGCGCTTTAGTGATATATTATTATTTATGGAAGAAGAAACTTGGCTTATTTTTTCTTAACCTTGAATTAATTGAACAAAGTATATTTTCCCAGTACATTTGAGTTAACTCTACTCATGTTTAATAATATCATTTTTTTATATCTTCCCTTCATACCTTTTCTATTTAATCACAGATGAAGATATCATGAAATAAAATATAAATTCTACCACGTTAAAAGAATGGTAATCAGCACGGTATTTCCCTAGATGTATACCTAGCATGGCTGATCTGGAAGCTGCCTTCCTGGGTGGTATCCATCCCTGAATCAGTGATGTGGTCATCTGCACCAGCCATTCTGATGGTGGAAATGACTGGCTGGTCAAGCACAGGCCATTAATTTTGATATAGACATTAATTTCCCTGAAAATCATATTAAGAGACAAAATGGTCAGCTTCTTTTAAGTACATTCTGATATAATACCTCAAGGCTAATTATGGGGCCCACAGATTATTTTATAGTTTTGTCAACAGAATTTTAAAAGGCTTGACAATGACATTAATGTCTTATGAAATCTACAAATTTTGTATCTTTATGAAGCATATTTAAAGGCATAAGGTCCTATTTTTTTTCTATTTGGTGTCTATTTTTACTAAATGTTTAGGAATATGCTATTTCAAAATAGATAAGTCTTTTGGTGGGATTGCTGGAAGTACATTGTTTACTTTATCAATAGAGCTTTTATATTTTCAAAAGTCAGTTTCATCATAATCAAAGAAGTTCTTTTATGTGCATGATTTTGTCACTGAAAGACATGACATTATGATAATAGAAAGTCATGTGAATTATAATGGAAAGTAAATTCTAAAAAAAATAAAATGTGTGCAAGTATACAGACTTTTAAAATTTTATTTTAAAAGAACCTTCTTCCAGTAAGGAATCCTTCTTCTTAGGAATAAATGTTAAATTCAGTAGAATCAAGTAAACCGTAATATACTTGATTACTCATATAGTACTTAGTACTCACTTAGTACTTAGTACTGATATAGCACATTTCATCTTTTAAAATGCTTTAGCAACAGTATGTTACACTTCTTAATAGTTCTCTAAGGAGATAGGCAAGTATTACTAGTACAAGTCTGTTGGTCTCATTTAAATCCCGAGCACCTAGTCGAGTCTACTGTTTTATACTTTACTTGTTCCAGGAATATTTAACTGCTTTTAGAATATAAATGCATGTTATTTACTTTCACTGCTGATTTCTTTGGGCAGTTGGTTCTGTAAGCCTGGCTCTGTATAGTTTCCTTAAGTCATGCAACACAAACTGGTACCTGTCAGTGCTGGTACCCAACAAATGTTTCCTAATGATCTTGACATAACGTTGGTAATTCCCTTGAGATATGTAAATTGTTATTCCTGATTAGTGGAGTGCATTTTAAATGCTTTAGTTTAAGATGGTAGTTATATTTTTGCTTGATAATAGTTACTGTTTTTGCTTTTATTTATAGTGTTAGGAAAAGTATTTCAATTTGGGTTATTTAGCACTGTTTTTTCCTGACTCTTGAATGATAATTATAAGGTGTCTACCCTCTGAGGATGTTATAGTACTCTGAAATGTTACTCAAAGATGAAATATAAATATGTTCATAAATGAACAGTGTAAAATTAGAAAAACAAAGGAAAAATTTTATGTTTTATCCATTGGTAAAACTGAACCTGAAACATTAATAACAATTTATCTCTATGGTGCTTTACTCTTTTATGATATGCTCAGATTAATTTGTTTCTCACAGTAGCCCTTTGGTAGAGCATTTATCAATACCCCCTATTTAAACAGGGGGAGCCAAAGTGTACAGATATGAAGGGAATTCCTAAAATAGGACTTAGGATCACTGTTTCTGACTTCCAGTGCAAGTTCACACACTCCATTGTATACCAGTGGTTTTCACCCATTGGCACAGAATCCACTGGAGGAGGGAGATGGGGGGATGGAGCCCAGAGCCACTGACAAGGGGCGAGCATCATGAGATGTGAAACAAATACCATGTCTCACACTTAATGTGTACTGTTGGTTTTAAATATATGTGGTATAAAATACAAGTTCCTTTAAAAGCATTACTGAATCAATAATAGTTCAGTTAGGCTTTATGGATTTTCTTAATAAATACCAAAAGTACAGTCTCTATCATGTGTAGCCTGGCAGTTAATAGCTCTTGCCTTTGACGTCATCCAAACCTGAGTTTCAGTTCCTGCTCCACTGCTTCTGGAAACATGATATCAAGCAATTTCCTTAACCTCTTGGTACCTCCTTTTCCTCATGTGTAAAATGGAGATAATACCAGATCACAGATTGTTGTGAGAATTAAATAAAATTATATATGAAAAGTATTTAAAATGCTGCTTGGCATATAGCAAATACTCAGTAATTGTTAAATATTATTTTAATTATTAACCATCATTATTATGATGTATAGATCCATGAAATGTCCTGATTTTAAGAAGGGATTTATACTTCAAATGCCAGTGGGTCTCTTTATTTTGGTTAAAATTGGAAAACACGGCTAGGCTATTTCACATTTTTCTGTGACTTAAAAAGTCTACTTTTAGTTACAATATAACTCAAGGTTAGAGCATATAACTTCAGTAATAGAGAGAGAAGGCCAATAAAATCAACTGGGTGTGCTTGGGCTTTACTTCCTTGGAATTATACTTTAGGAGCTACACCCAGTGGGTCTCTCAGACCTGCAGGATCATAGGCCTCATCTTTTTTTCAACTCTTATTTTTAGTTCCAGGGTGTATTGCAGATCACTGTAGGAAACCTTGTAAAAATGATTAAAAACTGGGAAAGAGCAAGTCACTGTAAGTATCTTGTTAAAATAAACCACTTCTTCCTAAGCTCAAGACAGCGAGAAACAGTTTAATGGCAATGAAATAAACTCACCACCTGTTTGTGCAGCAGCATCAAAGAGTTTTAACAAACATAAGAATGCTTTGATCATTTTCTGCCAGAAGAAAATTATGAAGCTCTTCACTGATATTTCATGGGAGTTTGCGGACACTGATCAAAGAAAACTATTATTATTATAGACTAGAAATTAAAATATCTGCATATAAGCTACTTCACTACATTGTACTTTCAATGGTGAATTGCATATTTAAAAATTCAAATACTAGTCTTATGATTAAGCTAAATTTTATCGTAGCTTCTATACCCTAAAATAAAAGACATTAAAATATTTTTTAAGCAACTGTGTGTTCTTTTGTTAATGACTTTCAAATTATATAGTTGAGATGGATTGAGGGGGCGGTGTGCAGTGTATATTTTGTAGAATCCCTCTAGGTTACTGTAAACCCAATTGAGCAGAATTGTATAAATGAAAGAATATTTTGACATTCTTTCACAATCTTTAAGAAAATTTTTCATAGGTTTTTCAATTATATAATAGCATTATACGATTATAGATTTCACTTAGAGCACTGTAATTATACAGCTGAGAGGCTTGAAGAAAAGGATAGCAAAACTATTATAATAGGAAGTTTATGGGCATTTTATGGTAAGGATTTGAACATTTTAAATGGAAAACAAGAATCATTTGAAAATATGACTCTGCTATGGGAGAAAATGCTTCTGTGTAAGTAGCATAAGAAGCGAAAGATGATGTGTTGTTTTTGAGTTAAAATCTAGACATTTCCTGTAGATTTTTCTTTAAAGAAAAAAAATACTTACTTTGTGAACTTCATGTTCTGGATCTGAGCCAGTTTTCATGTGTCGTTAAGAGCTCGTGCCTCTGAAGTCATTGGAAGGCATTTAAAATATATATATTAAAATTCTTCAGGAATAACTATGCCTAAGAATGTGGAATCATCAACAGAAAAAAATCACGAACATTTCATAAAAAAATGTGTTCATTGAGTGCAAGCAAAACAGAAGGCAGATTCCCTTCTTCAGACCACATCCTTCGAAGCTAAGTGCACTAGATATTTGCCCTTAAATGTGGTACCCTTTCTCCCTGTATTCTATACCAACTTCCTCTTGAAAATGGAAGAAAATATTAACACAAAGACTCACAAAGAAAGCATGAGAAAGCAATAATGCAAAAGGTCTTCGAATACCTAAATCACTGGGTCATTTGATTATCCACACTTTATTGACAGAAACAAATCTGACATTGGAAATTTAGCCAGGTCTTTGGTATTAGTTTCAAACCAGTTCCTCAAAATTTCATGTTAGAGGAAAAAGCGAGTTTATCAGCTTCTGAAGTGGCATCTTATAGAGAAAGCCTATAAGTCTAGGTTCTCATCACTGACTTGCTCCATGAGTTAGGGCAGAGATCACAAAGGGCTCTCCACCTTGCTAAATAGCTCTGCAAAACAAGGCTGAAGGTTTGTTACTCCACTAAACAAGAATGTTTAAAGGAGAAACAAGGTGATAGCTGCAGAAATGTTTTGTGCTTTTCTTCTGAAACTAAATTCTATGTGATGTTCTGAGCTTATAAATAAATAACATACCTGGTGGGCAAATGAGCAGGATACAAAAGAGTTGTTCTGCCTTTGACATCATCAGAAACGGCTAATGCTTTCCCGTGCAGTTCACTAGTCCCTTGAGAACTTGCCACTGCAGTCATTAGAATTAAAAGATGTGTGTTGTTTCAAACACAAGGATCTGTTTTATTTTACAGTAAAATATGCTAGCACTGAATTTAGATACATGTGTTAGAAAGTAACATCGGTATTAGTCAAAGCTGAGAAATTTAATTAAGAATTATGTCTCTTGTTATTTTCGCCATGGAAGTATTTACAGTACAGGGAGATTTGATGACTGATGAACATATTTAAAGGGCATCTGGTACTGATCATGGAAACCAAATGGTATTAGTCAAAGCTGAGAAATTTAATTAAGAATTATGTCTCTTGTTATTTTCGCCATGGAAGTATTTACAGTACTGGGAGATTTGATGACTGATGAACATATTTAAAGGGCATCTGGTACTGATCATGGAAACCAAAAAATAAAATAAAGTTTGTTAACTGTTGGCAAGTTCTTATTGCAACAGTGTCAAATGCTGAATAGTATCTCTGAAATTTTTTGGCATGTATATTCTAACAGGTACCCAAGCAATTTTGACTTGCAAGAGAGGGATACTTCAAATTCACTGCAAGTTAGAAGAAATGAGTCCCAATTAATTTACAAACTCTATGCTACACGTAGTGTGAAGTTCACATTCCTAATAAAAAAAGGGTGTACCTCGGTGATCACAACACAAGTGATTCTAAGGTATAAGCTAGTAATGTTAATGAGAAAAGCTGGCTAGGTATTAAAAAAACAAGAAGCAAAAAACACATTAATAAACAAAAACTGCACCTGAATGTTCAGTGGCAGTTAAAATGACTACTCTTGGCCTCAGGATCTGGGACTAGGTAGGGAGTGGTGGGGACTGTGGCAATCTGCAGATTGCTGGCCATATCTATAAATGGACATATTACTTGGCTCAGCAATTTGTTGCCATGTGGAAATGTGAGTTCAGAATGCCAGATTTTACAGCTCTTCAAGAGACACTGTAAGTCTGGGTTTTATGTGGAATCCTTCATTTTGAAATGTTTACTCAGTACTCAAATTCAGAGGAGGAGTTGGGAAAATCCTTTGCAAGCCAAAAAAAACCTACTGTGTGATCAAATATGAACCACAGGCATACAACTTTGTTTTCTTCAGGGTTAGTTAGCTAAATGAGTAATGTTTGTGAGGTTGTAGAGGAAGTGTTAATGCCTCCTAGTGTATGAGAGGAGAAAAGACTAGGTTACATTATATAGTTGAGTAGTTATGGGCTTGAACTGTGGCATCAGATTGCCTCTGTTTATATCCTGGCTGTGTACCCTGGACAAGTTATCAGTTCTCTATCCAGGTTTTCACTTCAGTAAAACTGGAATGACAATAGTACAAATTTCACAGAGTGCTGTGAGGATTCAGATGAGTTAATCTATATAAAGTGCTTAGCACCGTGCCTGGCACATAGAAATTATTTAACAAACATTAGCTATTATTATTTTACAATAGAATGATATTCAGAAGATTTGCCTATTTGTTGTAATTGAAGAAAACATTGGAAATGGGAAGAGTCTGTGTTGGAAACACAAGTGGAGTATGGATTAAGAACATAGATTCTGGAGTCAGCAAGCCAAGATTGGAATACTTACTCTACCACTGTGTAATCAGAGCAAGTTCGTTAATTTTTCTAAGCCTTAAACCCTTATCTGTAAAATGGGAATAAAAACCTGTACCTCGAAGTCATAAGGATTCAGTAAAATAATATGCATAAAGTCAACACCTGGCATATCAGTTAATAAATGGTACTTGCTGTAATGATTATTTTCACATTCTTTAGAAGTTCCATATTTGCAAGCACTTTTCTAGTCATTTATGTCTCATTATATGTATTTAAAAGAAATGACATAGCATTTGATTTACAAATTAAACTTCATCTTAAAGAGCCACATTACAACAGTGGTTCTCAACCCGGGTGATTTTGTTCTCCAAAACACATTTGGCAATGTCTAGAGACAATTTTTGGTGGCCACAACTGAGGGGAGTGCTACTGCATCTAGTGGGTGGAGGCCAAGGGTTTGCTAAACAGCCTGTAATACACAAGACAGTCCCCCACAACAAAGAATTGTTCAGTCCAAAATGTTGCCAGTTCTGAGTTTGAGAAGCCCTGCATTACAGCTTTATAACCACCATAACATTTAGTTTGTAATGTTCTTGCCGAGCAAAGGAAGGGAAGTTTTTCTTTGTTCAAAACATTACCTAACTCTCAGACAGAAGTTAACATATAAACTGAAATCTATAGGACCACATTTATAAAATATTTTAAATGTATATGCAATACCCCTATTGCCTTCTGGTTACAAAAGTAATACAAGCTGATAAAAATTAAAAGATTACAAAAGCATATAAATAGAAAATGAAAGCCTCCCCCCCACACTTTTTTCACTCAGCCCCATAGAAAACCATTAGAAATACAATAGTTTGAGTTATATTATTTCAGATTTTTAAGTACATGTGAATACTTTTCTGTAATTTACTTTTTAAAAAATTGTCTTTCTTTATGCTTCTTGAACAATTCAGTCCCAAAGCCATTATGTAGGACAGAGCAAGGTAGACATTCAGGGTGGCCTGGCATGGGGTAATGGAGCCCAAGCGGGGTAGAGAGGCATCAGTGTGGTGGTGTTGGTGACATGACATGGAGTGTCAGAGCCCAAACAGGGTAAGGTAGGGATCCACGTGAGGGCAGCCTGGTGCAGGGCGTCAACAAAGGCTAACCTCGATGAAGAGCACAAGAGAAAGAACTGGCACAGGGTTTTGAGCCCAGATGGGAGAGGGGGCAAAAAGCAAGGAAGTGCTCAAACAATGATGGGGACATGTCAGAAGGACACAAAAGCTGCCTTGAAGAGGCCATAACTGACACAATTTGAGCTTCAAAGTAAGTAACGTAAATAAAGCTAGTAACACGTTAAAACCCATTAACTAAAGTAGGAAACTGTGAGTCCATTATGATGTAACAAGTGAATAAGTTGAAAGTTTGATGAGAAATGGAGTACTTATAAAGTGAAAAATAACATCTCCACCAAAAAATATTAATTACAGAGAGAAAAAACAGTAACTGTACAACGCAAAAGCCTGGCAGATACAACCTTAGTCAAAAGGTCAAAGTTAACATCATCAGCAATGAAACAAGTCAAAATTGTGTGCCACCTAATAAAATGCTGTGGTAGCAGCTTCCAGGATTGGTCCTGGAAGCTGATTGATCGTGATTGATCCTCGCCTCCTAGTATTCATGCCTGTGGGTAGTCTTCTTCCATGCTGAGTGGGGCTTACCTGTGTAGCCAATAGGATGTTACAGAAATGTTGGTATGTGACTTCTGATGCTACTCTATAAAAGACATAGCTCACTCTAGGGGAAGCCAGCTGCCATGTTGTGAGGACACTCAAGCAGCTGTAGAGAGAGGGCCACATAATGAGGACATATTTCTGCCAACAGCCAGCACTAACTTGCCAGCCACGTGAGCTGAGCAAGCCACCGTGCAAGCAGATCTTCCAGCTTTAGTCAAGTCTTCAGGTGACTGCAGTCCTGGCTAACATCTTGAACCACCCAAGCTTTTCCTGATGCACAGAAACTATGAAGGTTAATGCATATTTTCAGCTACTAAGTTTTCTGTTAATTTGATATGCAGCAATGAACAACTAATACAGATGCAGTGAGAAGAACATAGCAGCATCGCTTCTGTGATATTCCTGCCAGAGATACATAACCTGAATCTGGTCCTAATGAAATATAAAACAAACACTGATTGAGAGGCATCTTGCCAAATAACTGGACTATAATCTTCAACAGAGTCAAGGTCATAAAAGTTAAGGACAGACCAAGAAACTGCCTGGAAGTAAAGGAGACTAGAAACATGGCAACTATTGATGCAACGCCTGATTCTGAACTGGATTCTTTAGCTTATAAAGGTTATTTTTGGGACAATTGGCAGAGTTTGGAGCCTGGGTAAAGGAGACTAGAAACATGGCAACTATTGATGCAACGCCTGATTGTGAACTGGATTCTTTAGCTTATAAAGGTTATTTTTGGGACAATTGGCAGAGTTTGGAGCCTGATGATTAGATGGTAGTAATGTGTCAATGTGCTTTTTTTAATTTTGATGGTTGTATTGAGGTTATGTAGTGGAATGTTCTTGCTTTTAGGAAATCACACTGAAGTATTCAGAGGTAATGAAGCATCAGGTCAGTAACTCTCTCAAATGGTTACAGAAAAAAGTTATTTGTACTGTACTTGCAACATTTCTCTAAATTTGAGATTGTTTAAAAAATTTTCTCAGTTATGCAAAAAGAAAAAAATAGTACGTCATAGAACATGCTCTTGGCTATAATGATAGACCCATATTGTACTCTTTTGAGGGGATTAAAATATTCTGGGTTTTCTAAGTATATATATATATATATATTTTTTTTACCAGTCTCCTATTGATGGGCTTTTTAATTGCTCCCAGTTCTTTGTTATTATGTTTTTTGAGGGGATTAAAATATTCTGGGTTTTCTAAGTATATATATATATATATTTTTTTTTTACCAGTCTCCTATTGATGGGCTTTTTAATTGCTCCCAGTTCTTTGTTATTATGAATGATGCTAGTAAATGTCCTTATAAACATATTTGTGCCTTGTTCAGTTTTTGTCCAAGAATAAATCCCCAGAAATCAAACTTGCTATGTGAATGGATATGCATCCTTTAATCAGTTTAATCATAAGTCATTCTAGGAAACCGCAGGAAATCTCTCTAAAGAAAAATGAAATTTACAAGTTGGTTGTTATTTTTATTTGTTTTTTTCCCTACTAAAAAGTAATTTCTGTGAGAGTGGGAACTTTATTTTAATTATCACCATCCCCAGCATTCACATAGTCCCAGACACTCAGTATATATTTGTTGCAACAACAATAATAGCAAACATTCATTATGTGCCCAGCACTGTTCTAAGGATATTAATTTAGTTTTTCTTGGCAACAGCCATATGAGGCAGGTAGTATGATTATTACCATTTTGCAGATGAAGAAAATGAGGCCCAGAGAGGCTAGATTAGTACATAGTGGAGCCAGGAGTCAGGCAGTTTTCCTTCAGTTTTCAAGTAGCCACTATACCGGTTCTAAATCAATGAATCAACAAATGAATGGCTAATATATTTATTTGATTATTTGACCAATTATGAATTTCAGCTATCTTTTTGGTTTTTTAAAGAAATAAAAATCAGAGACAATGGACTGCCTACATTGTAAGAGCCAAATTAGTTTTATGGTCCTCTGGACTAGGCTGTTCTTACTGTCTAATAATACTGCTCCTGGTATAGTTTATATAGGTATAAACTATACATCATACTTACCTGAAGAATTTGTGATTATGTAAATATAACCATAAATTTTGTTTGTATTACAAATAAAATAGTGAGTCTGGGCCTGCACCTTGAGTCTAGGAGGCAGAACTTTTATTATTTGTTTTTTAAATGTATACTCTGTGCTCCTTTGCCCCTGCCATTCACTATACCTGGAATGCCCATTGTCTACTTCCCACATTGGAAACTCTAACCGTCCTCCAAGGTCCCTCTCAATAGCTGCTACTTCCATTGAAGATTGTTTTTACCCTCTCATTTTTCTTGCCATTCTCTTGAAAGTTCCTTCCTTCCTCAAAATTCCCTGCTACCGTCTTGTAGTATAGTACTTTTATAGGAATACAATATTCTAAACATACCTTATTTTAATTTGTAAAGTTCTCATCTCCCTTAATAGATTATATCTCTTAGTTTTCTTTATCTTATAAAACCTCAATATGTATTACAATATTTTGCACAGAGTATGAAATTAATTATGTTTTTTGGATGAATGAATGAATGATCTCAGGGAAATATATTTTGAATTTTTAAAATCATAGATAATAAGATTTGAACATCATATGTTCCACATTACCAGGAATTATAAAATAATAAATCAAGTGATTAGACATGGGTTTTTAATGTAATGATTTGTATTTTGTCTATAGTTTAAAAGGCATCAAGAAACAAGCATATATCATAAGAGTGGGTTCATTATTGCAAGAGTGGGTTTGCTATAAAGCAACTTCTGCTCTTTATCTATCTCTACCTTTATCTCTGTCTCTTGCCCTTCCAGCTTCCACCTTCTGCCATGGGGTGACACAGTAAGAAGGTGCTTGCCAGAAGCTGGCATCATGCCCTTGAACTTCCCAGCCTCTGCAACTATGAGCCAATAAATTTCTGTTCTTTATAAAAAAGAAAAAAAAAAGGAACAGCATAATTAGCTTTTATTTCTATAAGACCCTTTGTTCTGTTTATGGCTCAAATATCAACTTTGCTTCTACCCACAATTTTAATTCCCTTTTCTTTAAGTGGATGGTTTAGGGACATCAAAGGTAATAAAATCAATCAAAGAGATAAGTGAATTTTTTTTTTTTCAAAGGCTGGTACTTAAGGGTGTATTCCTCTTAGAGAATTTTAATACTAAATTTGTTTTTGAGAGTTTGTAAAATACCAGATCTCCTTGCCAACTGGAAGAAGGACTGTCCTTGAATCCCGTTCTGCATGAAATAATAAAATAAAATCGCTTTTTCACATAAGTATTTTTAAAAAACGAACTTTGGGGAATGTTAAGCACTGTCATTTGACAGTATTATAGCCTTCAGGCCAGTTGTTTCTCTTCCCCTCAAGGAGTTCTTTCCTTTACTCATAGGATAAGGACAACACTGAAGGGTTTTATTGCTGAAAGCTCAAGCAGCAAGCCAAAGAAGTTCAAACAAATATTACCAGTCTTTTAAAAATGTCATTGCTCATGTAAATTAACTGTGGTCTTTGGGTGCTGGTGAGCCTCAAGAATCCTTGAATTGGTTGGATATTGAATCATGTTTTATTTATATTTGGTATACGGTATGTTTCTGCTATCTAGAAAACAGTGACCATGGAGAATCTCATTTAATTTAAGGTGAATTAGTGCTTTTTTGTTTGTTTTGGCTCTGGGTGTTTTTTTTAGATTAGCTTCACTATTTTGTGATTTCCAGAGGATGATTTAGAGATTCGTGTATTACTGTGGAGTACTTCTATATGATCTCACTGATTTTGTTTTTTACCGTTACTTATCTGGCCAGTAGATTTATTTGAGATTCTCCAAATCATATTTATAATTATTGATTAAAATAAAACTTTAGAAATCTTTTTCTTTGGAGGTATTTTTATATTGTGAACGATACATTTCTAATTAATGCCTTCTGACTAAAATTTGCAGGTACAATACATAATCCGAACTATGTTCAGAATAACAGTAAAGTCAAAACATGAATATTTTAAAATTTAGCCTATTTGAGTCCTCTTCATAAAACATTGAGAGTTACACTAGTTCCCCGTTGTCTCTCGTTTATATTAATGTGAAGTTCTTGATCATAGCCTTCGTAGACAAAATTCATTTTGGGGCGAACTGAGATTCTCTCTACTGTTTCTAATTGTGTTGTAAATCTCCAAACTTTAGGAACGATTATCTTTTGGGAAGCATGCCTTTTAAGTAAGAAATTATTACTTCGTATATTAGATGCAGGATTTTTAAATGGGCATTTCTATTTCGTATATTATGTTAGCTATAGAGTTTTGGTTTGTTTTAAAATAATTCTGAGAACTTCAGCAATTACTCGGGAGTTCTTGGCAGGGGGTGTCTTTCTCCTTAGATCTGTAGCTCTGTGATGTATGTATATGAACATGCCTTTGTTCTCAGTCTTTTTCTTTCTGATGACTGTTGCATCCAAGCGCTTTGTCTTTGTTTCTTTCTCTCTTTCTCTCTCTTTCCCCCTTGTGCCTTTGCCTGTCATTTGTGTGGATAACTTTGTTTACATTCAGCAGCCGTATTAAGTGCATTTTTGGTGACATAAGGGAGTGACAGGGGAAGTTAAGGAGAAGAAATCCGGAGAGTGGGGTGGATGTGGGGGGGGGGGGGAGAGGGGGGGGGGGGGGGGGAAGAAGAAAAGAAAGGAGTGGGTGTGAGGGAGGAAGAGCAGGCAAAAGGCAGAACAGGGGCTACGCTCTGGGGTTTGTGAAATTGAGGGCTGGTGGGGGGCGGGGGGGAGATCAACAGACCAGCATTTTCCCTAGGCTTGGGCGCAAGCTTGTGAAACTACTAATGTACTAAAGAACCTCAGCTGGGATTTGCTGAGGACAAATGCTGTCATGTGTTAGTCATCCATTATCTGCTTCTATTTTTGCAGGTTCTGAATGATGACGGACGCGGATTTGTGTGATATCCCTCACAGTCCCTGTCATTCCGGAGTGATAAGGGACCCGCAAATCTAGCCCCAGCACCAGAGCAAAGCAGCAGCTCTGGAGGGAGGAAAGCTTCCGCTTGCGGACAGGACAGAAGTCCCGCCTGCCCACGGCTTTCTGCCTGCGGCTCGTGACCGAGACACCTCGCCCGGTCCAGCTCGCTGCCCTCGCCGGCAGATGGTGTGTGGCCGCCGCAGGACGCCCGCCGCGCCCCGGCCATGAAGTAGCGGCTGCTGGCGGCGCCGCTGCCCGACCGCCGGCCCCAGCCTCGCGCTGCGCCGCCCGCCCCTCTCCCGGCGGGGCCAGAGCGGCGTGGACATGGCTGGCCGTGCTCCCAGCCTGCTACTTCTGCTCCTTGTTTTCCAAAGCAGCTGTTTGGGTTTCAGAAGCCCACTTTCTGTCTTTAAGAGGTGGGTGTTTATTGGTTTTTTTTTTTTTTTTTAATCAGGCGAAATGTTGTTTGGGTGATTTCTATGCATGCTATTTAGAAATGTAATCACTTTTAAGAACCAGAGTGTTGGCGAAAGGTTAATTTTCTTTGCTGAAACGACTTGGAATTTTAGCACAATAAGTTCTTGTAAAGTCCCCCTTGCAGAAAAAGCCCACTGTATGTCGCCAAGCTGTCCTGGCTTTCAAAACTCCAATTAGAAGTTGTGATTTCCAGTACTAATCACTCCCTCTTGGAGACATTTCAGAAACTACAGTATAGACTCTTAGACTTCAATGCCTTCTTGTTGATAACAGGTCGAAGAATAAAATATCAAGATAGAACAGTGGTGAGGAGAAGCAGATCATGGACTGGAATAGCTCACAAGGAAACATTGAGCTGTATACTCACGCCTCATAATTACCATATTAAATATTTATGCACTTGTATATTTGTAATTCACATCGCAGTCTTTTATTTCCTCCTCATGCAACTCTGCCTCCTAGCAAGATTATGGCTGGGGTTTTTTTTGTTTGTTTGTTTCTGACTACTGGACACTCAAAATAGTTACAAAAATTTTTACTGGGTTATAGTTGATTTTTCTGCCATTAGAAAATCAGCATGCTTGTGATAATTTCTAAGGTATCAGTACTGTATCTTTATTAACTAGGAACAGATATGTATTTTGACATCCTTTTATTGAATTGAGTTTTAAATGGAGCCTGCTTGGTTGCTTTGATTATATCTTGTTTACAATACTGTATCTTTATTAACTAGGAACAGATATGTATTTTGACAAGCTTTTATTGAATTGAGTTTTAAATGGAGCCTGCTTGGTTGCTTTGATTATATCTTGTTTACAAATTGGGTATAGTTTGTTCTTGGACTATAAAATACAATTCTGAGTATGTTTAAGAGTATTATATAGTCATCGCATCTTTATAGTTTTCGTTGGGTCTAAATCAATAATCTTTAACCTTAAAGTCAGAGAATTCCTTCCCCCCCCCTTCTTTTGTTGAGTTTAGATTCCATTATGTTTAAGAATATTGAAATTGTCTCCTTTCTTTAAGGTTTAAAGAAAATACCAGATCATTTTCCAATGAATGTCTTGGTACCACCAGACCAGTAATTCCTATCGATTCATCAGATTTTGCATTAGATATTCGCATGCCTGGGGTTACACCTAAGCAGGTGAGAGGAATCCTATATTTCTTTATTTAAATTTGTTCTGTATACCATCTATGATTAAAGCAAGGAAACTGTATATACAGCTCTAGTAACTTCTTTAGAAGTCGGCATTTGCTTACTTTTACTGAGACTCCTCAGATAGGATTCAAATAATTTAATATTATAAGAGGAGTAAATCTTTCAATTAGATTTTGTTTTTAAAATTTTATTCCTGTTGTATCTTGTGGTTTGAAATGGAACCTTGAAAATTTAAGTTTGAGTTTGTCCATAGAGTAATAGCCTCGGAAATGCAGCACGTAAGTATGCATTAAAATACAGATGAGCAAACTAGCATCTACTTTGTTTAAATACCTTTTTATCACATCCACAAATTGAGAAATAAAAATGTGTTTGCTGCCAAGAATTGAAAAACAAAACATTCCACTTTAAAAAGTTAAGAAAACTGTTCATACAGGTGGCTGATTGAGTTTTCTTTAGCCTGACTTGCTTGTTATCAGAGGTATATTTTGAAGAAATAATGGCAAAGCTCATACAAATGTGACCTATAGAGCATTTTGAGTAGAACTAGGTTGTTGCTAATGCTTTCCCTATTTTAGGTACACACGAGAAGCTCAAACCCACTGATGTTATGTGTGCAAGGGGCTTCATTAAGTATAAAAAGGCCAGAATTAATTATGTTTTGCCGCCCAGGCAGGGATTTATGTGTGTCATTAAAAGATAGTCCTCTCCTTTTGAAGGGCTGCAGAGACATGGGAAGACCTGATGTTGTAGAGCTGCAGTGCCTGATGACTCATTGTTGCAGATAACATTCTTTTTTTTTTTTTTTTGAACTGGGAAAATAAAAGAATTCTACTTATTGGATTATTGGAAAGAATTCCCTTTGAAATTTGTTGCTTTGCTTCACACCGGGCACCATTTTGTTGCTTTGCCTCACACAGATTTGTCACCTCTCTTCCCCTGGGTGATGGAGATGCAAAAAGGATTACTCAAAGCCCATCTCTTCTGAGCAGTGAGACAGCCCAAAGGGGTTAACTTCCTGGAACCCTTAAGAGAGAGGCATTCCTCCTTTGGGAAATTAACCACAAGCTGGGGTTCTCTCCCCATATTTATTCTCCAGACCAGGAAGTTACAGAAAAGGAACATAAGTGGAGTTAGCCATATAGTTTAACAATAGAAGCTGGTAACATCAGTGAAATAACAAAGTGACATTCTGTAATGCAATTTGCAAAGGGTTAAGTTGATCCATCAATGAAAGCTTGTTCTTAGCAAACATTTTCTTTCCCTACATCAGTTTCCTTAGTATGTTTATATAACAATCAAGTAACTTGTCTGTCCTTAAGCCAGCAACTTTGATGTGTTACAATTCTAAATCTATACCAAAGACTTTAGCATGGAGAAGGTTTCCTGTCTTTTGCAAAGTTAACATTTCTATATGTAATTTCAAAAGGTTAGGTTAAACCTGAAACTACAGGGCTTTGGAAACTAGGCCCTGTGAAATATGTTTGCTTTATAAATGTTAGTATACTTCACAGAAATTGACATCTGGAAGCTTTACAAAATTCACATGGGCCTTTGTCTTAGGGACTAAGGATTGACATTCATTTATTCAAAGACTGTGTATGATATAATTATTTATAAGTAACTACTTTTACCACTGTTAAAATGACCCTCACCCCCTTCCTATCCCCAGAAGACCATGCAGATTTCTTAGGGACTAAGGATTGACATTCATTTATTCAAAGACTGTGTATGATATAATTATTTATAAGTAGCTACTTTTACCACTGTTAAAATGACCCTCACCCCCTTCCTATCCCCAGAAGACCATGCAGATGACTTTTCTGTGCA
The DNA here is from genome assembly GCF_000696425.1 of Galeopterus variegatus. Lineage (NCBI taxonomy): Eukaryota > Metazoa > Chordata > Mammalia > Dermoptera > Cynocephalidae > Galeopterus > Galeopterus variegatus. The sequence continues at coordinate 61,468 of NW_007727418.1, read as the reverse complement.
TTCTGTTGTTACTGTCCCAGCTTTTAATTGCATAAGCTCCTTATTTAGAGGAGCTTCACAAGTTGCTCACTTGTGAAGTGTGCCTGTTCTTGTCTCTTTTCACTTTTAAAAGTGAGTTTACCCCTATATTTGCTTAAACTGAGTTTATATTACTTTTTTTAAAGTATCCTCTAATTGGTCTTTAAGCACTCTTTTCCCACAAAAGATAGTCATTTGTTGTGGTTCATATTATTCTGATTTTTTTTTTCTTTTCATTATTTAAGAGTAATAACATTTAAATTATTTAACTATAATAATAATGGGCACTGTGTTGGGGTCAGTAATTTAAGAAAGAGTTTCTAGAGGAATTGATTGCAAAAGAATGGAGAGAAGCTCCATTTTCATAAAATGAAAGTGTTTATTCATTTTTTTAAATGATTATCAAAATAACTTCATGGAAAAAAGAGCGTACATTATTTAAATTACTGATTTTTGTTTGGCACTATTTGTATTCACTTTTGTCTCATGCAGTAGTCATTTGCTGATTGTCTTCCCAGTAAGGAGCTGAATGCCACCTTGCTCTTTCTCTGAGACCATGTAGTTTCCAGGAGTTGTCTACCCAGAGACAGACACTCCAGAGGCCCAGCACATGGACAAGGATCAGCAAATGACTGTATCCCACCTACCCCTCCACAATGTGTGGAAGGTGTGTAACCTAGACCAGCCCAATCAAATCTTAGGACTTTTGCTGGGAATGCATTTTTCTGTTCCTGAGAGCAATAGGCATGTAGTCCTAGGGTCTGCTGGGTTAATGAGGGAGCCATGCCAAGAATAAAACTAATTCAAGAAGGTCATGCAGAGACTGAAAGAATGTAGGTTCATGGTGACATCACTACTTGTAGAATTTTCAGTTATGTGAGCTTTTCTTGTTTCAACCAGGTTGAGTTGGTTTCTATCTTACTTGCAATTTAAACTACCTAACTAGGTAAATGATTCAGTTACTCAGCCTGGTCAGCTCAGAACTCATTGTTGAATATTTCTTCCACTTTTCCTCATCACTCTTTATTGACTGCTTGCCTTGAGTATTTGACTTGGTCCAATTGACATACAGGTCATACCCCTTGTGAATTTTCATGAGAATGATAGTTAGACTCTCTATTTAATATACCTAGGGGTGGATAGAGAACCCCCTCGACCTCTTTTCTCCTGAACTTGGTGTTCTTGGTGAGGAACCCAGAGCTGTGATATCATGAGTACTTTTGTTGGAGAAAGTAGACTTTTCTTAATATGCAGACAAAACTAGATTTAGATTTAATACAAGTCCTTAAGAGGAAACGAGATAAAAGGCAATAAAGAAAAAGAGGATAAGTATTAGAGGGAAGAAACAAAAGGTGGAAGATAAATAAGAGTTGACTATAAAAAAAAAATGACCAAGAAAATAGAACAATCAAGAACAAAAATAAAAGGAAAAAAGTCAGGACTAACTAGAATGTGAAGACCAGAACATATAAAAAATCATATAAGAAAAAGAGGAGTAAGAAAAGTATAAAACCAAGGAAAGACATTGAGGAGTTTATATATATATATATGTTTTTTTTTTAAAGGTAGAGGATTAAGAAGAGCAACAAAATTTAAAAAGAGAAGGAAAGGAGGAGCAAATATATATATTTTTTTTTTAAAGGTAGAGGATTAAGAAGAGCAACAAAATTTAAAAAGAGAAGGAAAGGAGGAGCAAATATATATATTTTTTTTTTAAAGGTAGAGGATTAAGAAGAGCAACAAAATTTAAAAAGAGAAGGAAAGGAGGAGCAAAAACTTGAGTTGTCAGTTGAGGCAGACTGGGTTGGTTAAAGAAATGTATTCATTCAACAGACTTTTTTAATAAAAATAAACCTTAAGTTTTGACAGTATTGAAAGTTACATCAGTAAATCTGATGTAAATCCTTTCCTTGGGAAACTTGAGATTGTTAGGTAAGCTTGGATAGAGAAACAAGCAGGTGTAGAATAGAGGTGGAGAGAACCTTAGACATAATACAGAGACTACAATTAACTGATATTACACATGGAATACAAACCTAGATTAGTGTCTTATCAAAGGATACCCAGTCATGTGAGGCCTCTGAGTTGCAGTCCATCCTGCTGCACCACAGGACTTCAGAGTGGCAATTAAAAATTACTTCCATTAAACCAGATTTGGAGAGTATAGGACAAGTAGATTGTCTGTTGCAATATCAATTTTATAACCAAAATGAGCTCACTGTTTCTCTTCTCTGACTTGAAAAATTTGGAAATAATTTTCATTCTCTTTTACTAATTTCCTATTAATTGGTATTTCTTCAGGCTTTAGAAAGATAAGAGAGGAGAGCAGGTGGCTCTTAAAAAGTCTAGCCTGGAGGCAAAGTACGGATCTGGTGTTCAATGGCACTGGCTCCAAATCTAGCATAGCCGTGAAGTAGTGATACCTAGAGATTCCTCTTTTAGCACTTTTTCTTTCTCGTTTGATTCCCTTTTCTTACCCAGAATCTTGTGGGGTTTTGCTGTCACCAACTCTCATGTCAGCAAACAGAGTAACTTGATAAACTGCCAGTTCGTGATCATAGTAAGGTGTTATCATCAATTTGATGTGTTAACTATCCCATGGGTATTTGATTTGAAAATAAAGTAAATGAAGATATAATGACAGTGATTCTACATAAAGTTTATTGTCCAAATCTAACTCAAATCCAGGGGTTAGCACAAAAGCCAGGCTCTTGCAGTTTTAACTCAGGTAGGTTTCTTAACCAGCTAGCCCTTCTCTGTCATCTGTAGAAAAGGAAATAATAGTTTAACTACCCGGGTTGTTCTAAGGACCAAGTGAGCTAATACCCTAGCATGTTCAGTTGCCCTGCACCTGCTGGTTCTCAGAAAATGTGCACCGGTAATGTTATTGTTACTGTGTGTTGAGAGAAATGTGAATGAGCCCTAAGAGGAGAAAGAATTTGTTAACCCTTATGCTTTCAGTAATGATTTCATGGAGAAGGTGAGATATTTCAATAATTTTGAAGGAAAGGAAAGGTAGCCAAATGAAGAAAAATAGAAAGTACAAACCTAGGCAAGAAAAACCTGAACAAAATGAGGAAGTAAATCCTTTAGTGTACTTATTCCTAAGTAGTTATTTTCATTAAAAATGGCCTATGAAAAAGAATGAAGAAACATTGAGGATTGATAAGTTTTTCTCAAAGTTCTTGTATATATTTTGTACTGCTTGGAAAAGAAGTTATCAAAAATTTTATCAATGTGAAGCTCTGTGTGTGTGTGTGCGTGCGTGCGCACGCGCTAGTTTGAAATCAGCCTGGATTTCTTCAGTGTCCGCTTTCCTGAGAACTTTGTATGTTGATCTTATAGAAAAATCATTTTTTTTTTTTCCTTTTTTGTCTCTTTTTTACTGACCGGTAATGGGATCACAACCCTCGGTGTCGCGTCCGCACCGCGCTCAGCCAGTGAGCAGGAACCGGTCTCCACATGGGATCCGAACCCTCGGTGGGAGCGCCGCCACACTCCCAAGTGGCACACTCTCCAGTGCGCCACCGGGCCGGCCCTAGAAAAATCATTTTTATCTAATATAAATTCTTTCAAGTCCTAGGTTTACATAGCATTTTATTTATTTTGCTGTTTGTTCAACTTAGGTCCTCTGTGTTCTTAGCTTAAGGACTTACAAATGCAAGCTAATGTGTACAAAATATTTCCCAAAACTAAATATTTTTTTTGAGGGCTGGCCCGTGGCTCACTTGGGAGAGTGTGGTGCTCATAACACCAAGGCCACGGGTTCGGATCCCTATATAGAGATGGTGGGTTGGCTCAAGGGAGAGCGTGGTGCTGACAACACCAAGTCAAGGGCGAAGATCCCCTTACCAGTTATCTTTTAAAAACAAACAAACAAACAAACAAACAAACAAACAAATAAATAAATATTCTTTTTGAACTTAACATCTTCCTTACCAGTTATCTTTTAAAAACAAACAAACAAACAAACAAACAAACAAATAAATAAATATTCTTTTTGAACTTAACATCTTGAGACCACATACTAATTGAATTCGTTTCAATTAGGATGTGTTAGGCTGTCAGTAGTATGGTCATTTTCCTCTTATTTTGGGAGTGGTTTGAGAACTGCGGAGAAAATACATTTTTCCCTTTCTGAACCTCTTGAAAATTCTTTTCTCATTCGGAATTTGTCTTTTGAAGAGTAACAGATCATGCTTTGAAATCAGAAAGCAGCCTTCCCCTGTGTATCTGAGCACCAATATCTATGTTCAGGAAACAGAACAATTCTGAGTTTAAAGATCATGTCAGAAACCCCCAGAGCAACAGGTTGAAAAACTTGAACTTAGAATTTTGTTACCCCTCATTTTAAAATAATGGTGAAAGAATGTAGTCATTGACATAAAACCAGAATGAACAAAATGGGGGTTGCTTTTTCAGCCAAATACATTCGACTGGGAGGAGCTGCCTGGAAAGTGTTGAGAATTGTGAGGCCACATTTGGGCATGGAGGGGCGGTGTGCGGTGATGCTGGACCATGTCTGCCCCCAGTGCAGAGGACAGAAGTGGCAGCTCCAGTGGCCGACCTTGGGAAAGAGCAGACCATGGCAAGGACGGATCGCACTGTCGTTCTAAAGCTAACATGACTCAGGGCTTTTAGTGTTTCTTTTTCCTGTACTCTTACCTTTTTCTCTCTTCACAAAAAATAAAAGGAGCATGTGATCTCACTATTGAAGGAGGAGAAATGAGAAATATCCTAATTTTGGGCTAGCATTTACTTTTTATTTAGAATGATTTAGGCAATGTGGATAAAATTCCAAGATTTGGAAAAAGAGCAATAAAAGAAATTAAAAGGCTTTATCTCTCTCCCCACAAACTAAGAATAGTAATATTTTCTCCATTTTACCAATGGAGAAGCTAATAGCTAAGACAATTCAGTGATTATCAGAAAGGACAGCCACCAAGCCCTTGTTTTGTTTGCTTACCTCTCTCACATTAAATTGCTTTCCTCTTTCTATTTTGAAAGCTCAGGATTGGTGTTGTTTAAGATGCTACGTGTCAAAATCTGAAATTACACATATATTTATTTGTATATTCAACCCCTTGCTTTATCAGTATGCCTCAATTACATGAATTAAGCAGGATACAAAAATAGTAAAAGGCTCTTGTAAAGAGCACATTAAAGTCACATGCAGCTCATTGCTAATTAAGTTTAAATTATGATACTTCATCTTTATTTTTACTGAAATCTATCTAATGTCCACTTAAGGAAGATATGATTGAACTATCAGCATTGTTTTCCTCTGTGAGAATAATCTAAATGTGTTACATATCTGGATTCTGAACTGCAAATATGAGTATACATTACCCATTTTTCCCTTTCTTTATTAATAATGAGAAATGGAAAAGAGACTTTTATTTTCAGTATTTTTGAATTAACGTGATACTTAAGAGAATATTAGAAAAGTAACTACAGTAAGAGATTCCTTTGTGATCATCATTTTTTCAGTAAGACGTAGGGTTCTTTTCATCTTTTGGGTTTTTTTCTCATAACGTTTTTGAAGTAGAAAACATATTATTGAGTACTCATTATGTAACACTACTGTCTTGGGCATGTTACATGCATTATCTCATTCATTTTCATAAAAATTCTGTGTTCAAGGTATTATTATTTCCATTTTTGATATGACAAATTGAGACCCAGAGAGATTAAATAGCCTGTCCACAGCCAGATACCCAATAAATAAAACAAGGATTTACTTGACTCTAAGACCCTGCTCATATGATAATTTTGTGCTGCCAATCTGTTAACAACCTATGTGTCTCCCAGAGAATGTTACTATATATTTTTTATGTGTATATTGTATGCACACACATTTTTTATTGCACATGTATTATAAAAAACATAAACTCTCTTTTATTAAACAAAATACAGATTACTGGTTTCATCCTAAATCCTTGAGTAACTTTTTCCTATGTCTTCTCATGCCCTTGCGGAAAGAAATGCTACTAATCTGAATTCTAGTAAGATGTTCCTGATCACCTGGCTGTTAAAAGACACTTTGCAGTCAACCTAATTGAGCATCTATTTAACACAATATTTCATTATTGCTGTGTACATCAGAGGTTAGCAAACTATTTCTTAATAATTTGTCGTATTATTTGTCAAATAATAATTTGTTATTAATTATTTCTTAATAATATGTCAGGTAGTACATATTTTTGGTTTGTGAGCCATGCAGTCTCTGTTTCAACTGCTGTAGTTAGAAACTAGCTATAGATAATATGTAGATGAATGGCTTGGCAGTGTTCCAATAAAAAAACATACTTACTAAAACAGGTAGCTGGCCTCTGGGCTGTAGTTTCCCAATCTCTGATCGAAACAGTTACATATACCATTTAGGCTAATACATGGATTTAACCTTTGGCATTTCATGGATTGTGTCTTCTGACTTATAGAACATTAAGAATAAAAATACTAATGCAAGGTTAACAGCACTTTGACCTTTGTTTCTTAGTTAACTGTTCAGTTTTCATGAGTAAATGATCATCAGCAAGATAAACTATTGTTTTTGAGACTTCAGTATCTCAGTAAATGGCAGTTCCTGCATTATAGTTCCTCTTAGCCAAATACACTGGGGTCTTTATTGATGCCTCTTTCTCTCTCATGGCTTGTAAACAATATGCCAGCAAATCTTGTTGGTTCTGCCTTCCAGATATATCCAAATTCTAGCCTTTTCTCACCACAGCCAACTTTCCACTCTGGCCCTCTCTTTCCTAGATTATAACAATCACCCTCCTAACGGGCCTGCCTTACACCTATGCATCCCTGGAATCTGTGCTCTATGCAGCAGCCACAGGGATCCTATTGAAAAGAAGTTGGAGCACATCACCTTTCTAGTACCCTTCCAAAGTTTTTAGACATTCCTGCACCACTCACATTTAAAGCCAAAGACTTTATAGCAGCCTACAAAGCCCTTTATTTTTCCTGGCATCTTTTCCCACTTCTGTGTCTCTCATCCCTTATTTCTGTGTTGTAAGTTGTGTCAAAAATAAAGACAGACAATAATGAAGTGGTAAGGAGAGATTTTAATCAGTAATAACTATTGCAATAGGGAAAAAAGTCCAGCATGAACTGAAGTCAACTTCAATTTGTGCGGAAGTCACTTGGCATTTTAAAGAGAAAATTAGGGAGTGGGGAGGAGGGCAAGCAAGGCCTCAGTAGATATAGGGACGTAAAAAACTACAAATGGTTAGTTGGCGTAAATGTAATTAGGCCAGCTGTGTCTGCTAGCTGGCAATTGTCAAAGTTATGATTCTGTCCTACCACAGAGTCTGAGAGACAGAGCCCTTATTCTCAGGTGTTGGCTGGAATGAACAGTAGATTATTTTGGCATCCTTGAGTTTTCCGAAGTAAGCAATTTAAGGGGGCCTGGGATCATCTTAGGGATGTGGCATAAAGCTGCTAGAAACTGTATCAGTGTTTGTCCATGTCTTTATAGGCCAAGGTTGAGGCCTAGTTGAGAAGAGGGCTCAGAGGAGCCTGGCTAGATTAGGTTAAGGAGGTAATCTTTGTCAGTCATTATAGGTACATGGTAAATCAGAATTCTAGTTCCACCACTTTCTGGCTGCAAGATCTTAGGCAATATACTTAAAACTTAATGTGCTTCAGTTTTCTCATCTGTAAAATGGGGATAATGATAGTCTCTGTGTGATAGGATGTGATTAAGTGACTTAATATGTGTAAAGCCCAGTAAATGCTCAGTAAACTTAGTTTTTATTATATTTTCAACCCTGAAGTACATTACAATGGATGAGTTAAGGTGTGTTATCAAGTAGCTAATGCAAGGTCCTACATGATAAATACCTTCGAATAGCTGAAATAAAGAGTTACTGAGGATCAACTTGAGCATGAAGAGAGTGATTACAACAAAAATACTTTATTCAGGACCACAGTCATAATTTTCTAGGGCACATTATAGAAGCAGATTAGAATCTGCGTTTCCCTTTTGCTTCATTAGCAACATCTTTTGGAAGCAGTAGGATTTGAAGAATGTAGTTTAAGGGATAGGGAGAGAGATTTGGAAACAAAAATTTAGAATCTCTATAAAGATACCATTCTCGAAATAGTACTATAAACAGATTAAGTGATCAGAATTTTAACTTTTATAATTTTGTCTTTTAAAAAATCTAGTAATTATTAAAGGTATAATTTACTGAGCAATAGAACAGTTGCACACCTTAGGCACCAAGTACTATCACTGTCAAACATGTAAAATAAAAATTTAAAGTGAGGTTGGTTAAAATGCAGTTATAGAGGCATATGTGATATATGAAATCCCAAAAGGCAAGTTTATAAAGCATTTGAGTATTTCAAACGACATAATTTTGTAGTGAATATGATTTAATATATCTATATATAAACAAAATGTCTATTTTAAGAATAGAATATATACTTTTTTCAAATGTGTATGGAACATCTATAAAAAAATCACATAGCTGAACATTAAGAAACCTTAGTTGACTATGGTACTTACAGTTTTTGTACTCTCATCCTTTGGTAATAATTCAATAAAACTAGAAATAGACATGAAAAGATGTCATGGAAAACTTAGCTTCTTAAAAATTAAGGACCATTCTTCTACAAAACTCGTGAAACAAAGAGAAAATCAAATTGGAATTGTAGTTGTTTAGATAGTAATGACAAAGAAAATACTTGATAATAAAACCCATGAGACCCAGCTAACACAATATGCAGAGGAAAATTGATTGCCTTAAATTTTTTTAATAATAAAAAATTAGAATAAAGTAAAATCATATAAATATTAAATTTAAGAAATGAGAAAAACAATAAAATCAATAAAAAGGAAGAGTGGTGGCGCTCCCGCCGAGGGTTCGGATCCCACATACAGACCGGCCGCTCACTGGCTGAGCGAGGGGCGGGAGCAACACCGAGGGTTGCGGTCCCGTGGCCGGTCCCGGTCCGGTACGGGCCTGACACTGAGGGTTGCGATCCGTTGCCGGTCATGACAAAAGACAAAAAGGAAAAAAAAAAAAAAATAGAAAGTATAAACAAAGTAAGAAAACATTTGTTTAAAATTTCCTTTAAAATGGGTTAAATCATGGCAAGCCTAAGGATTTTTTAATTGGCATAAATGATATGCCATTAAGAATGGGAAAAGACAAAGAATTTTTAGACACTTATGTGCAACTCTGTGTTTGTAAATTTTATAATGGAAATGGATTGACCTAATAGAAAGTATAGACAAAGTAAGAAAACATTTGTTTAAAATTTCCTTTAAAATGGGTTAAATCATGGCAAGCCTAAGGATTTTTTAATTGGCATAAATGATATGCTATTAAGAATGGGAAAAGACAAAGAAGTTTTAGACACTTATGTGCAACTCTGTGTTTGTAAATTTTATAATGGAAATGGATTGACCTAAGAAGATAATAAAAAAACTGAACAGACCACTAACTATAGAAGAAACTGGAAAGGTAAAAAATATATAGTACATGGTAAATCAGAATTCTAGTTCCACCACTTTCTGGCTGCAAGATCTTAGGCAATATACTTAAAACTTAATGTGCTTCAGTTTTCTCATCTGTAAAATGGGGATAATGATAGTCTCTGTGTGATAGGATGTGATTAAGTGACTTAATATGTGTAAAGCCCAGTAAATGCTCAGTAAACTTAGTTTTTATTATATTTTCAACCCTGAAGTACATTACAATGGATGAGTTAAGGTGTGTTATCAAGTAGCTAATGCAAGGTCCTACATGATAAATACCTTCGAATAGCTGAAATAAAGAGTTACTGAGGATCAACTTGAGCATGAAGAGAGTGATTACAACAAAAATACTTTATTCAGGACCACAGTCATAATTTTCTAGGGCACATTATAGAAGCAGATTAGAATCTGCGTTTCCCTTTTGCTTCATTAGCAACATCTTTTGGAAGCAGTAGGATTTGAAGAATGTAGTTTAAGGGATAGGGAGAGAGATTTGGAAACAAAAATTTAGAATCTCTATAAAGATACCATTCTCGAAATAGTACTATAAACAGATTAAGTGATCAGAATTTTAACTTTTATAATTTTGTCTTTTAAAAAATCTAGTAATTATTAAAGGTATAATTTACTGAGCAATAGAACAGTTGCACACCTTAATTCCTGGTTCTCTGCTTTGGAACAGTGCCCGGTTAATTAAAGAATTTAGGAAATTTGGTACATGTTTAAAAATAAGCAGAGGTATAGTCATTCCTGGTTCTCTGCTTTGGAACAGTGCTATTAAGAGAGCCCGGTTAATTAAAGAATTTAGGAAATTTGGTACATGTTTAAAAATAAGCAGAGGTATAGTTGTAGGGGTTCATTCTTCTATTGTAGTCCATCTAAAGATATTTGTGAAAGGCAACCAAGCATATCTTTCCACATTAGCAAGAAAAGTGATTCTCTTTGCACTTATTAGCCACCAGAAAAATCCTCTTTGTTTCACTTATTTTCAGATTTATGTAGTGTGGATTAATATTTCAATAGCCCAATTCAAGAGAAGCACTTGGAACCATTCCACATAAATGTTGCATACTTTAAGCAAAAGTACGGAACACACTCCTTCAAGACACAGATTGCTTTTCACAGATAACGTATTCTACTCAATCATGTATAATCTGATGTGCATCTTAGAGGAATAGCTCTGTTTTAGCAGACTGAAGTCACCCCATCTAAACAACATACCTCAACATTTTTAAGGAGGAAAGTATATCAAAATAGCCAGTACATTTCTCTTACACTATGTGTCACACTTCCACACCCAGCTAATCCAGTATTAAATGAAAACATTTGCCATGGCAACATTGATTTACAAAGGGCAAATGATGTTTCTGAGAGACTAGAGTATTTCCTTTAATAGATTTTAGATGCACATGGTTAACACTTTAACAGTCGTATTTAATAATTACACATAAAACCGAAAAAGCTTTACTTGATTATTTTTAAATGTAATTTGGAAATAGAACCCAAAGCAAAACAAACTCTTAACAAAAATTGACACCAAATTAAATACAAGCAGAAAAATACCACTGAAATAATTCAGCTTTCACTATTTATGGGAATGAAAATTATTTCAGGTGGTAAGCTATACTAGATTATGGTTAAATCATTTGCTATGAAATTACAAGTTCTTTGTTTACCTCACTATTTCTACATTTGATATAACCAGTTATAATTTTAGCTTCCCCATTTTGCACATGTTAAAATATTAATCTTATCTGCCTAATGTATTTTTCATAAATGCTAAGGCAGTATTCACAAGTATTTTACTGTTGTGTTTTCATCTACTTGATGCAGACTGTGAAAGCAGACACAGTAAATGTAAGAAAGAAGATAGATTGGTAGCCTGAGTAAATGCAGGTATTAAAGAGGTGACTGTAGTGGGGTCAAACAAGTTTGAAAGTTAACAGATAGTCTCTATATTGTTTCTCTGCTGTCATAACCACTTCATAATACACAATGGAGAAGACTGTGCTTAGGGGTAAGGAAATTAAGTTCCTGCCCTAAATAGCTTAGAGTCAAGAGCAAAAAATTTATCTTACTCGACATGAATATTTGACTCTGCCAGAGGTAAATACTGTTTTGTCTTCTACCTATCATTTATTTAATCGGCACAGTAAGCTTGGGTCTAGAAGCCCACGGCTGTTAAAAGTGAGGGGACTTCTAGTCCTTCAATCATGGCAGGAGTCAGTTGAAATAAATAAGGTGTTTCATATAGTTACTGCCCACAGTATTCCCTTTTCACTTTGGTTTGTGATGACCTGAAAACCTTCTACAATAGCCAAAGAGATTTGAAGCACCACTGAAGCAAATAAAAGCCAAATCTAACACTGTCTTAATGCTTTCAAGTCTGCTGCTGTTTGAAGACGTCAAGTGTTGACCCTAAAAGAAACTGAGGCTGAACATATAAAGCAAAGGATTTATTGAGCCAATGTGACGATTGTAACCGGGAAACGCGTATGTCAGATCACCCTGAGAAATGTGCTCTGAAGAGGGCCGGCAGAGCCTAGCAATTTATAATCACAAGAAGGGGGAAAGATCAAAGGCGGGTTGGGGGAGAGAGACAGCCCCCCCCCCCCCCCCACACCTAATTACTTCATCAGGATTTCTATTGGTTGTACATGACATGTGGATTTGGGATTATTACTAGTTTACATCCTAAGGGCAGAAACCTATAGTAAGGATTACAAGACACATTCTAGATTATTTTATGGCTTTCTCATGCCATTCTGTTTGCTTCTAAGTAAAAATGGTCTTATGGTAATGTTTTCCAAGGCAGGTGGACATGACTACTGACTTATCCCATGTCTCCCTGGCACTATAATTTAGCTGACCTAATCAGAGCAGAATTTTTTGTTGTTATCAATTTTATTGGAAGACAGTGTATAGTTTATTTCCCCACTTTCCTCTTTCCACTTGTATTCCCAAGATCCAAAAATGTCAGTTGTCAAAAAAAAGTTTACAAATGTATGAATCTAAGATCATTTCCTTCCATTTGTACAGTAAGCCCTTGAGAACATATTTATTGTGAACTTTATAGAGAATAGAGATTAGCAAACCCATGATTCAGTGTCCTATTTACATTTTTTATGAAGGAGAACATTGATTAAATTAAGAATGATCTTATGTCTTCATTGTGGAAGTCAGTTCAGGAAATCATTGAGAATGAGCTTTTTCTGTGAGATAAATTCAAACCTATCTAAATTCAAAGATATTATAACATACTTATTAGGATTAATAGAGTGAATTCAGGCATATACAAAAATTTTTAAAGTAATTTTGACAGAGTATTGAAATGTAAACAAGATTGAAATGATTATTCCGACTCTTTTTAAATATCAGTCTGCCAGAGCTTTGCCCCCCCCCACCAGAACCCCCCAGGCTTTTATAAAACAATCTTAGTCACCATTGTTCTTTACATTCATTTTTCATTATTTAAATGTCAGTCACTATAATGCACCTAACTTATTGTGTGTTGCAGTGAATGCAATAACCTTGTTAACTAGCCATTATCTACAATATTACTTGGGGCGGGTATAGGGGCAGAATTTGAATTCTAGCCGAATAGTCATCACTCCAGGAACAAATCTATATTTCATGCCTCTTCAGTAAAATATCATCCCCACATCTATCTTTCTTGGGATGTACTGTTAAGAATATAAGCTCCGCAAATGAAAAGACATGTCTGTCTTGTTTACTACTGTAATCCTGGGCCTAAAATAATGCCTAGAGTCCACTAAATATTAGTTGAATAATTTTTTTTAAAAAAGGGAAAGGAATTCTCTTCATACCAGGAATATTTTCTATCCCTCCCCAACACCTCCAAACACGCATGCATACACACATGACTGTAGTATTTTTATGAATCCACGTTGATTACAAGTTATGAGTTTCCTGTATGCTCATCATATGTAAGAAATATTCGTTTGTGTGTGTGTGTGTGTGTGTGTGGCTGGCGGGTATGGGAATCCAAACCATTGACCTCGGTGTTATCAACACAGCGCTCTAACCAACCGAGTTAACCAGGCAGCCAGAAATATTCTTAAAGTCATTGTTTTTATTTCAACTGCTACGTAACTTTACTCCTGCATGATTTTTTAAATTGGCTTATTTGAGGTATAATTTACTTACAATAAAAATTCATGAATTTTAAGCGTACATAAGTTTTTGAATATTGACAAATGTATGCAGTTGTGTAACTACTTCTGTTACATGATAAAGAACATTTCCATTTTAGGGAACTTCCCTAAAAAGTTCACTTGTGTCCTTTTGCTCTCCTCTCCTCCCTTCCCCACATCCCTAACTCCTGTCAACTACTCACTTTTCTGTCACTATAGTTTGTCCTTTTCTAGATTTACGCATAGATGCAGTCACAACAGTATATAACCTTTGCTGTGTGGCTTTCTTCACTTAGCATAATGCTTTTGACATTCATCTATCACATTGCTTTTATCAGTAGTTTGTTCTTTTTTATTTCCAGTAGCAGTTGTGGTGGAGTCTGGATTGTAACTCAGGCAGTCTGGTTCCAGAGCCTGTGATGTTAACCATTATGTTGTTATGGTTTTCAGTCAATATAATTTTTTAATATTCTCTGATAGTGCTATTCTCCTACTCAAAAATCTTCAGCAACTCCTCATTCTGACCAAAGACATCCTATTCCATAAATTGGCCTTTAAGTTCTCTGCCACATAACTCCAACTATGCCACTTTCATTTTTATTCTCTGCTTGTTCCTTCCTGAATTCCCCATTTTCTACCACATTTAAGCTGTTTGTTATTCCCACGAGTAGATGCCTTTGAACTTCCTGATGTTATTCTTTCTGCCTGTTATAATTTTTTTTGCCCTGAATCTTCACCTATTGAAATCATCTCCCATTTATTAAGTTACAGAATATGTAGACCCTTCCCCATGAACCTGACTCCCGCAAGCTGATCTGATTGCTATAGTAATTTGTACCACTATTATAGACCTATTGTATTGTCATTTGTACTGATTAATTCTCATATTTTAAATCTCTCACACAAAAGGGTTTCTGAAACCAGTGACTGCATCTTACTCTTCTTTGTGTATATTTTTGTCAGTGTGTGCTTATAATGAACAAACATCCCATCTATATTTAAAGAAGGAAGCTTTTACCTCTCCTGCAGAAAAGATGTTGTTTGTACAGTATTGTGTCTTGCACATGGAAGGTACTCAGTAGATGTTTGTTAATTAATAGATCTTTCTTGAATCTATACCTAGCTGTTTCTTCTGCTCTGTGGTACTTGAAAGAAAATTAGTTGGCTGACGACCCCTATGGTATAATAAGGATCGTCTGTCTAGTTACAGCTGTATTCCCAGTGCCTTGCAGAGTGCCTGATACTTAGTAGGCATTAGTAAATATCTGTTAGGAATAGATATTTATGTTTTGCTCTTTGGTCAAGGCACAAATCACATTAGCAAATAAAGATTGGTAAGGCAATTGGACTTCAAAGGAATTTATAGTTTAGTAAACATCTCATCTCCTTTGTTAAAACGGTTGGAACCACATTAGACTGTTTACCTCTTAATGGTCTAAATTCTAGGTGTCTACAGATCTTTTCATTTCTTCCTTTGAAATGACTTTCAAATTTATCCCCTTTCTTCTCTGTTCCAGCTACACTGGTTTCTTTCATTCCCTTGTACTTACCGCATACATTCCCTCTCACAAATTTTTACCCATGCTGTGTTCTTGCAAGATTGCTCTTTTCTGCTGGTAAATGCCTTGCTGTCTTTCAGATCTCAGCCTGAGCATCACTTTCTCAGAGAAGCATTTCCTAACCACCTCTTATTCCTGCTATAGCTCCTGCTCCCTACCCCTCACTTTTCAGAGAGTTATTATAGCTCTCATACCACCCCATGGCTCTTTTTCAGGGTGCCCTTCACAACTGAAAATTTTACATTTGTTAATGTCATTATTTAGTTTATGCCTCTATTTCTTCAACAGACCACAGAGTACGTGAGGGCAAGAAACGCACCTGTTTGTGGTCATCATCATATCCCCCCATCTTGTCCGGTGTGTGGCAATAGCAGGCTCAGTATATATTTATGGGATACGTAGACATAGGGGACATATGGATGAATGGACGAGTTTCCACCGTTACTATCCTATTATAGACTTGATCCAGGTTTATAGCAACACTGCCCAGTCTGTTTCCAGAACGCATTGCTTTCCCTCCCGTTGTACACACGCTGCTCATCCTCAGTTTCATCAAAGTGTTCTTTCAAAGGACAGCACTCATGGTTTCACGCCCACACCTCACTCATTCATGTGACTATCACATCTAAACAGGTCTAAATTCTAATTTAGGTCCAATTAAAATTCTCAAAATTGGAGAAAATTCTCAAATCAAATCTTAATTCTCTTCATCTCCAAAGACCTTCTATTATCTGGCTTTATTCAGTCTATCTAACTTTCTTTCTCAGAACTCCCTAAACTGTCACCTCTGTGCCTGTTAGTCCAGTTACCACACTATCTCTGCCTTCACCACACTCACTCCCCTCTCGGGGTGTAATTCAAACTAATTTTTCAGCTCAGAGAGTCTCCTCTTACCTTCATTTACCTGAATTCTTTCCTTCCTGTTAGAGACTCAGCGTCTCCGTTCAGTGCTTCTCAGGTGCTTATTATCTGGCTTTATTCGGTCTATCTAACTTTCTTTCTCAGAACTCCCTAAACTGTCACCTCTGTGCCTGTTAGTCCAGCTACCACACTATCTCTGCCTTCACCACACTCACTCCCCTCTCGGGGTGTAATTCAAACTAATTTTTCAGCTCAGAGAGTCTCCTCTTACCTTCACTTACCTGAATTCTTTCCTTCCTGTTAGAGACTCAGCGTCTCCGTTCAGTGCTTCTCAGGTGCTAAGAGAAGCTTATGTCACTTCCTTTTGTTTTTGAGACTTCCATTTTGTAATTTTTTAAATACTTTGATTTGCTAAAGCAGAAGTATAAAAGCAGAGATGTGTTTTATGTTCTGGATATTCTCCATTGGCCTCTCTAGATGTACTTTCTTCTCCAGACTACTTCACGCTCCATGTTGTGCTCTTTTACCTGCCCGTAATCCTGCCAACTGGGCCAATTGTCAAGCTAGGGCTGGGTCTGGAGCTCACAGATCCCTCAAGCCTGTTCCAGATTGGTCACAAACCCTTCATACACCAGGCTTGGTCTCGAGACTCCTCACACACCAGCCTGGGTCACCAGACCCCTCACGCACAGGTCTATGAGCTAGGTAACTGGTAAAAAGGTCCTTGGAAGCATAGGTTGGAGAGCATGGCCAAGTGTGGTGTGGACATCCAAGGCAGACACCAGCCAAGCCACGGCACCACTCATGTGCACTAACTCCACCCTCCCACACACAGTTGCTTACAAAGAATGGGCCTCACCACCCCCAACCGTACCTAAGGCAAGGGTGCCTGATTAAATTATTCTATTTTCCCAACACTCTAGAAGGCTTTATGGACTACATTAAATGTGCTCCCTCATTCTCTGGCCCACAGAATACCTGAAACTGGGTCATGTATAAAGAAAATGAAATTTATTTCTTACAGTTTTGGAGGCTAGGAAGTCCACAGTGAACAGGGGCATATCTAATGAGGGCCTTCTCTCTTGGGGACTCCCTATAGAGTCCTGTGGCAAAACAGGGTATATCACATGGCAAAAATATGGTATGAGCGAGAGCTCTCTCATGTGCTCCTTATAAAGCAACCAGTCCACACCCATGATAACCCATTAGTCCACGAATAGATCAATCCATTCCTGAGGGCACAGTCCTCAAGATCCAATCACCTCCCAAAGGCCCCCACCTTTCAAATATAATAATTGGATTTTCTATACTCATAACACTGTTACAGTGGAGATGAATTTCCAACACAAGAACTTTGAGGGGACTCATTTGACCAATAGCAAGTACTTTATTTTTAAACATAATCACAATCGCCATTATTACCATTAATAACACCAACTATCTAGTCAGTGTCAAATTTCTTTGTTATATATATATATATTTTTGTGACCAGCAAGGGGATCGCAACCCTTGGCTTGGTGCCGCCCGCACCTGAGCGCACTGGCCATCCATATATAGGATCTGAACCCGCGGCGGGAACACCGCTGCGCTCCCAGCGCCACATTCTCCCGAGTGAGCCACGGGGTCGGCCCCTTTGTTATATTTTTTAAACATTGGTTTGTTTTTATTGGGATCCATATGTGGTCCACATGATGAATCTTGTTCTCTTTTAAGAATATTGAGGTTTCCTTTTTCTCTTTTTCCCTGTAATGTATTTGTGAGGAAATCAGGATATTTATTCCGTAGAGTATTCTTCATTCTAGGTTTTGTTGATTTCATAACTGGAGTGTCATTTAACATCTCCCTCCGTTCCTTGTGTTTCTTGTACTGGTACATCTAGAGGCGTGATCAGACACAGTTTAGAGTTTTTGGCGAGAATACTTCATAGCTGGTGGTGAGTACTACAAACAGGAGGCACACAATATCTGATCGTCTTACTTCTTGTGATGTCAGTACTACTTATTAATTTAAGAATGACGAGATTGATTAAGGTATTATAAAGTCTCCTGTCAGCTTTTCACGTGAACTGTTGGTTTTAGCAGCCAGGGATGATCATCATTGCCTAGGTTCACTAGAAGTTGCGTATGATAAGCATTCTAATTCTGTCATTCTTTGTGAATTTGTTAGTAGAAATACTTCTATACAAAGAAATTCCCTCATAAACTATTTGATTATCCTTAAATGAAGTCTGTATTGTTTTCACAGTTTATGTTCTGTAACTGCTGCATGTGAAAGGTCAAGTTTTCTTATAACACCTACTAAAGGCCACTGGCTTAGAAACCTAATTATATAATGATAGTATTTTAGAATTGTTTAGTTTTATTGTACTTAATTGTGCTGTGTGTGTGTGTGCACGTGTGTGTGTAAGCCTGAGAAAACATAAGTAAATAAAGCTGACTTTAAAGAATCGAATTTTTTTGTTTAGAATTAGGAATTTTCTGAGTTGATTTAAAGAAGGATGCCATGAACTGAAGTGCAGTGTTTGTGTTGGTAATGTAAAATGAACTGATGACAAGTAAAAACATATCTGGAAAATGGGCATTTGTAGTTTCTAAAGCTATTTAGTTCATTGTAATAATAACTCTATTAGCTATATGGCAAGTATCCACCCCTGGGAGTTTAGAAGACAACCTTTGTAGAGTCATTTCTTTTCTTGAATTATTAATACTGTCTTTGAATGGAAGTTGGAAAATTACAGTGGGATAAATTTGGTTTGATAGCCTTTAAGAAAAAAGCATAAATAAAATCCTTATAGGAAAAAATGACTCAGTGCTCTGGAGCTATTTGTGTAGAAACAGGCCTTTTATGACAGGTGATTAGTCATGTATATAACGAAATTCAACAAACCAATTCAACCAATGTTCACTGCATACCCAGTTCCTATGCCAGGTGGTCTTTGGGAATACAAAGAAGCACAAATCAAGGCTTCAGCTTATAGAACACAGTCCAATAACAAGAGACAGACTAGCAAAAAAGGAGTTTTGTTAACTGCCTAATGCTGAAATAGAGATGTTTATGACATGGAAAGGAAAATCAAAGAGCATTCCAAAGAATATTTTTATACTTGATTTTATAGTTCCTCTTAAAAGTTCAAGGCAAAGGATGCAAATCTATTGAAGTGTTTCTTTTATGAGTTGGAAGTCTAAGGAAAATGAATAGGTCACAGAATCACTGTCAGTAAGGTATGGAGAAGCAGAATGACTTTGCCCTTGATCATTACAGTTAAATATATGGCTTCATCATTAAACATAAGTACCCCACGCCTGTTGCGCCTCCTCTTGGGAAGAAAAAAAATTATTTTTCAGAAGGCACAATTGCCTTACATTAACTTAGAATTGAATTGACTTTCTGTCTCTTATTTCCCTCAAGATCATCAGGCTCATTAAACTGGGAATTGGCATTTTATCCATTCTTTTACTCTTATATCTTAGTATATCTTGGCAGCTAGTTAAGAGAAGCAGCAGAAAATGGCAGATGAGTATATATTTAGTTACCATTGTTATTTTACCAGACAAGAAGACAAAGACTCCAAAAATTCTGAACATTCCAGGTCAATAGACTGAAATAGGCCCAGTTACCCAAACATTATCTACTTGCTGTTTAAACTTAGAATAATGTTGGTTTTGTTTTTGGTTTCAAAATGTGGTATCAGGACCTATTGTTTGCCTACTCAACAGACATCTCCTCCTCCTGTCTTGCCTAGCAGAATTCCACTTTCGTTTCAGCATTGGCCTTCCCTTGCCCAGAAAGTGAATCTCGATTACCTTAAGCTAGTTGTGCTCATTCCTTTTCCCTTGCTAATGATTGGTTTAGAGATGGGCATGTGATATAATTCTGGCCATTTAGATGTGAGGGGAAGTCTCCTGGAGCTGAAGTGCTTCTGGGAAAGTTTTATTCTTTAAAAGGGCTTTAGGGAAAAGACTTTCCACTGGGCTTTTGAAATTGCATTATGAGCACATCATACTGGAAGCTGCTGCAACCTTCGTGAAGAAAGACTCAGAGAGATAAAAGGCAGTGTGCTGAATATGACAGAGCTGAAAGGTGGAAAGCCTTGATGAAATTGGTGAGCTCCTGGATGAAGTAACCACTCCTGCATCTGCCCTGTCTCTGGACTTCTCATTGTATGAGAGACTTCATCTCTGTTAATTTAAGAGATTTTGAGTCGGTCTTCTGCAGATTGCAATCAAATGCAATCTTAGTAATGATAAACATTTTCTTGTACCTTTTACATGTGACTGAGGTGCCACGTATTTGATTTAGTATGGTCTTTGTGGTGTGTCCTAATGACTGTATGCTCAATACACTGTAAAGAAAAGGGCTGCTTCTGATAAACCTTTCAATAGCCCTAACTATGCACTGCAATTTTGCTTTCTTAAAATCATTGTACCAATTTTAAGTGCCATCAGCAATGAAATAAAAATTTAACCATATTTCAAGCTGAAAATTCTGCAAATAGTTATGACGAGTTTATAAATATATTTCAGCTTTTTAAGATTATTTGCATATTTTATATCTTCTCTTCCATAGAAAACCTATTGGGCAATGGTATATGCTACTAATACCAGTTATCAATGCATAACAAGTAGTAGAGTGCAATTAATACACTAATGCATTAATTTTCAAGTTATTCTTCACTTATATATGTAGCAGAGTCATGGTTTGCGCACTATTTTTCAAATAGGCCTAGAAAATAAGTATTTTACTTTAAAAAACTGATCTGGGCCGAGCCCGTGGCGCACTCGGGAGAGTGTGGCGCTGGGAGCACAGCACCGCTCCCGCCGCGGGTTCGGATCCTATATAGGGATGGCCGGTGCGCTCACTGGCTGAGTGCAGTGTGGCCGGTCTCAAAAAGGACAAAAAATAAATAAAAATAAAAATAAAAATAAACTGATCTAACTTAGCTTCTTAAGCCCCTGATCTCTGGGTAGGAAGGGAAGAAAACCTTAAAAATATCAGTTAAAGTATCTTATGCTCCTCTGGTTCAACACAGTCAACTCAGTATTTATCAAGCTGTTTCTCCTTCTCTTCCTTTTACTTATTTGTCATCATAGTATCTGGATGTATGGAAAAAGTGGTCTTATATGAATGGCCTTGGATGGTGGAAGAGGTCTGAAATGAATGGGGTTCACTAGCTCTTCCCTTAAGTGGTGTCTACTCGAACAGCTTTGACTATGGAATTAACCTCCCTTTGGCCAAATAATTTTTTTTTCTTCCTCTTCCTCCCTGGAAGGATATTCCTCTGGGTCATATTCTTTCCCTTTCCTAGTTTACCATTAGCCCTGCCCTCTTCACTGTGGTCATAACACAATGTTGGGGAACCAAATGTGACTTATTATGGGGAGAAATGTGGATACAACAGCTTGATATTTTCAAAATATTAGTTTCTTTATGAATATGTAATGCCTGAAACCCAAAGCCTTGCCCAGAACTGTAAGATTTAAACAAATAAGCTAAAGTATATTGGATCATTGTTAAAAGTTGCCTATTTTATTGTAATATGTGCTCTTTTCTTACTCTTATGTGAAAAGTATCCAATTTTGTCATATATCACCTTATTAGTTCTTAATGCATTATAAGAAATTAAAATGAGTATGTGCTGAAAGGGTAAATCAGGTGTTCAGGTTCCTAGGTTTGTGCTGACACCACTAGGCTATGGAATAGGAATAGTTTCCTGGGTTAAAAATCAGATACTTCATGGCAGTAAACTCTGCTGGAGTTTATATAGTACCAGTATAGTATTGCTTCAAATAATCTTTCTTGCATTGTTTTATTTTGAAAATTTGGATTTTTTAAAATTAACCTATTAACCCATCCTTTTTCTTCAGCCTTCTAAATCTCTTACTTGGTTTTTGTTGTTGTTGCTATTTTTTTTTTCTTTCCTTTCATTGATGTTCTTTCTTTCTTTGATGTTCTTTGATGTGCATTGATGTTCTTTCTTTCTGTTCTTTCTTTCTGAAGGAGTTGATGGGAAAATTTTGTGGTGACTGCTGCGTGCTATTGCTGCAGGCATTCGTTCACTGGGAGGCAGAGGGCATGACGGTGCTAGAGAGGCTGGGGGTAAATTATATGGACAGTGAATGTGTGAGTGTGGCTGGAGGTACCATTACAGTGAGGATTAAGTTTCCAGTACATGAACCTCTGAGGAACACATTTAACCCACAGCACTGCTCTATACCCATTGCCCAGTTACCACCCAACATTTATGTTGCATAAATTTACATCTTTAGGCCAAACCTTTCTTCAGAACTTTAGACCTTTGACCCAGCTGTCCTTTGACATTTACATGTGGATTTTTCAAAAGCTCCTCAAATTCAACATTTCCAACGCCAAGTTCATTATCTTCTTTAACCCTGGTTTTCTTCTTGTGTTTTATGTCCCCATAAATGGCACCACCAATGGATTCAGTTATGCAAACCAAAAACCTATGGGTCATCCCTTACACTGCCTCCTCACCTACCACACAAATCCAGTCCCAAGTCCTATCTAATTTACCAGTTAAATGTCTCCAAAATCTGTCCTCTTCTCTCCTTCTCTGTTGTCATCACCCAGTTTTGAGCTACTGTCGTCACATTTCTGATCATCTGCATGGCCTTTGTACTAGCCTCTGTGTCAGTTTCCTACAAAAAAAAATTCTGTGTTTTCTGTTGCTGTCAAGAAAAACAAAACTACTAAAGTTTTAAACATGAGCTATAAGACTTTGCATTGTATGCCACATCTTTCCAGTCCCACTTGAAACCTGCTCCTCTGTCCGTAAGTACTGGCTTTTGTTTTCTCAGTCACACCAAGTTCAGTTACAGGGCCTTTGAAAATACTATCTCCTGTGCTAAACATTGCCAACCCCCCTTCACCTAGATCATTTCCCCTAAATTACTGACTCTTGTAGCAACCTGTATTTCTCCCGTGTAGCACTTAAAACAGTAAAAATTTTAACATGTTTGTGTGATTATTTCTCTGCTAAACTGGTAGACTGTAAGCCCTATGAAGGTGCAGACCATGTGTACTTTTACTCACAGTTTTATGAATGTAGCAGTGTCTAGTTCCTGGGAATTGCTCAACATATATGTTTGGTAAGTGAATGAATTGATGGGTGGAAGAATGGATTTCTACACAAGTATTAGAAGAGATTTAAAGGTAGGCAAGTATTAATGAGATGACTATGGCAAGATACATTAGAACAGGCCCAGAAAGAACAGAAATTGAGAAGGCCACTTTGTTTTCTGGTGATTAATTTTAAACTTCAAGAGAATAGAGTGCAACTCAAGTAGCAAAGTAGTTGACAGGCCCTTTCAAGTCTGGAGTTTCTCCTGTGGTGCTATACTGTCCCATTATCAAATGTAAGCCACTTAGCATAGAAACATATTTGGGGTAGTGATTGTGGAGCCTTTTCTGTTTTGAGGCTTCTCCAAACAGATTTGATAAATACAGTCAGTTTCCAATCATTTGTGCTAAAGGAGAGGAACATGGGTGTGAATAGTTAATGTTGGCACACAATTCAGAAAATTGACTGCTTCCATATTCAGGGAATCTAGACGAAAAGCATAAAGCACTAGCTTAAGGTTAGGTAAGGTGCGTAGTATAGATCATCGGCAACCTCTATAAGAACAGCACAGTTTCCCTTGTGTAACTTACTACCTGCCCCCCAAGGAGGATTCCACCACTATCACCACCCTGTTATGTCATAGGCAATTAATTATAGACCATTATTAGCATGTTCCTTTTTGTTTACTGTAGTATAGATCATCGGCAACCTCTATAAGAACAGCACAGTTTCCCTTGTGTAACTTACTACCTGCCCCCCAAGGAGGATTCCACCACTATCATCACCCTGTTATGTCATAGGCAATTAATTATAGACCATTATTAGCATGTTCCTTTTTGTTTACTCTTAAATGAAAGTGTGTGAATGCTCTAAGACAGACGTTCCATCAACCAAAATATTTTTTCCCTTATCATTTGCTCATACGGATTTGTAATTCCCAAAGACAAACCCTTGCCAGGAAGGTCACTTCCATTTGAGCTTCTTGGCATTGAGAATCTTGTCATCATCAGCCACAGTGTGATTATAGTTTAAAAATGCAAATGGGATTCTTGGGTGAATCAACTGAAGGATGAAATCCATATGAAAAAGTGATGCTGTATAAAACCCTAATTAGGCAGCATCTAAATACAGGTTTCAGTTCTGCCTTTCTTAAACTGTGAGTTTATTGCCTCCAAAGGAGGTAAGTATTTGCAAAATTTTTAAAAATATTTATAGAGCTTCCAGTATGTGCCAGATATTCTAAATGCTGAGGATGCTAGGTAGACACTATTACAAAATTATATTCTAGATTGTGATAAACATCCAAAAAGTTGGTGTGGCTGGAGCTCAGTTTAATGGTAAGGACAAGAGTGGAGCATTTTGGAGATTCATTTGGGAATGTTTTAGTATAAAAATTTCACAATGACTATTTCTTCTAGAGTTTGAGATATAGATAGGCAACATTAAAAAAATTTATGTGGTAAGGAAAAGACAACAGGGAAAGGAAAATGAGACTAGACTACATACAAAAGTGATAGTTTAAGGAATTTTATCTGTGATTAAAGTATCTTAAATTCTGGTTTCAGAGAGGTAGATTTTTTAAACCTGACCTTTTTGATCCAGAAAATTTTTTGCAAGTTGGTATAATTTTCATTGCACTAGCTTCCCTTTATACTAGGATGACGTAAAGAGTACAAACACTGCTGACTCAGTATAAGCTTATTATGCATACTAAAGTCACTTTGGGAAGTAGCAATTTGATTCTGTTACCTATTTGGATCAATTAAAAGAAAACTTTGAAAAGTAATTTTCCAATTGCTTTCTTCCTCTCATAATCAAAATTCTTGTCAAAGAGGCCTAATCATTTTCTGTACTTTTCCCTTATTGGACTGGCAGAAGTACCAGCAATCCTGAGATTTCCGCTAGTTCTTTGATGAACTCAAAGTTATTTAAGCCCACAATGAGTATTGTGTGAAGACATAGGGATGTATGGGTCTTTAACAGTTTGTCTGGACTGGATTTGTTGTGCATGATCTGGGGGTTAGTATAGAGGTTACTACCTACTTTCCAAGCAACTACTATAAGGTATAAGGTCACAATTGCCATCATGAGATGGTTCCACTGGTTCTGTTTTTTTTTTTTTTATTTTATATATTTAAAGTGTACAACGTGTTGTTTTGATATTTGTATACATAGTGAAATTATTACTACAGTTAAGCCTATTAATCTATTCATCACCTTCTACAGTTACTTTTTTTTTTTTTTTTTGTAGCTCTTGTTATTTAACAAGGGATGACTGAGAAAAGTTACTAGAGACCACACTACACACCATATAACATTCCTATGGCTTATGGCCTGTTTACAGAGAACAACCAGTTTGCAAATAACCACAGAAATAAGTAAAAGGGCCATACCCAGGTAAAACTGGGTCATGTTCTCTATTTGTACACCTATTCATGTCACCACATTGAATAGTCTCCTTCAGAAAGGTAGTCTGGGGAGATTCTTTAAGTCTGCACAATAAAAGGATATTATCCAGTCAGGATCAAATCATAGTGCTCAACACTAGAATCTAAATGGTACCTTTGGTTTCCCCAAGCAAAATTTCCTAGTTTTATAAGAACAGTTTTCATGTATAATAGAATATAGAGTCTTTGGTTCTCCCATATTAATTTAAATAAGCTGTTGATTTTAAGTTCCTTTTCCACAGAAACCACTGCATCTCTGTCTCACAAAGGACTGAATCAAAATAGAGGATGCTTTTTACTTTTTTAAAAAAATTCTTTTATTGAAACGTAATTGTACATATCTGCAGAGTACAGTTGTGAATATCAATACCTGTGTGCAATATGTGATACTGAAATTAGGATAAGTATATTTAGCATTATGAAATGTAATCATTTTTTGGCCCTTTACCAATTTCTTGCTAACCCCTGTCCCCTTTTCCCACCTCTGGTAGCATCAGTTCTTTTCTCTCCTTTTGTAAGTTCAACAAATTATTGTTATTGTTGTATCTTTATTTTTTTAGCTCCCACTTATGAGTGAGGACATGGTATTTCTGTTTCTGTACCTGGCTTTTAATGTAATTTTCTCTAAGTTCATTCACATTGCTGTGAATGGCAGAATTTCATTCTTTTTTATGGCACAGTAGTATTCTGCCATGTATATATACCTCATTTTCCTTGTCTAGTAATCCATTGATGGGCATTTAGGTTGGTTCCAACTCTTAGCTATTGTAAATAGAGCTGTGATAAACATGGGAGTCCAGGTTTCCCTTCGACATGATGATTTCCATTCCTTTGGATGTATACCTAGCAGTAGGATTGCTGGATTGTATGGCAGTTCTATCTGTAGTTGTTAGAGGAACCTCCACACTGTTTTTCATAATGGCTGAACTAATTTACAGTCCCATCAACAATGTAGGAGGGTTCCCCTTTCTCTGCATTCTTGCCAACATTTGTTATTCTTTGTCTTTCTGATAATGGCCAGTCTATCTGGGGTGAGATGGTATCACAATGTGGTTTTGATTTTCATTTCCCTGATGCTTAGTGAAAAGACAACCTACAGAATGAGAGAAAATGTTTGCAAGCTATGCATCTGATGAAGGATTAATATCCGGAATATACAGGAAACTCAAACAACTTAATAGTAAAAAAACAAGTAACCCAATTTAAAAAAAATGGACAAAGGAGCTGAATAGGCATTTCTCAAAGGAAGAATATATCTGGCCAACAGACACATGAAAATAATGTTTTTTTCATAAATAGTTTAAGCAAGGTGGTACTGAACACTGTTGTCTACATGAGAACTCTTAGTTAAAAATAGGTAGTAATAGAATACATAGGAGTTCTTTAGTAATAAGGGTTTTTTTTTTTTTCTTTTCTTTTCTAGCATACTATCTTCTTTTGTCAGAAAAATAGGCTTTTACTGGATAGTTCCCAATAACAGCAATAGAGAGGCATCAGCAATATCATATCCCTCTTGGTTCAGATTTGGCTGATGTGCCAAAACAGATAGCACTGGGAGACATGACTATGTAGATTCATATTATTTCTCCCTTTTTGTACATCTGAGCCTTATGTTAGCAGTTTGAATCTGCAGTATTTTATAAACAGTCCCCTGGCACCAAGCTCAGATACAGTGTTCTTCCCACACAGAGAAAAAGAGGATTCATGATGGTGATATATGGAAAATTGTGAAAGGTTGTACGGATAGTTTGGGTTGAGTTATAGAAGCATCCTTTCTAGGACAGTGTGTTAGAATGAAAAGACTATTATAACAGGCAGTAAGGTGCTGTTTTCATGTCTTCAGAATGTGTTAGAGAGATACATTGATCTGAGTTATATATATATATGTTTTCAAATAACTTTTACAGAAACAAAATGATGACAAAATTAAATAGCTGTGGCTTTAGTCTAGTTCATTGAAGTTTGTCAACAAGCTTTCACAAAATGCTTTCAAGTACTATTGAAAATGTAGGAGACTTGGACTAAAACTTCTTGTTAAATTTTATGTGTCCTTGATTCCCTTATTTCTCCTATTAATCAAGAAAACAACTAAAATTGTATCTTAGGAACTGACAACATTTTCTTTTCAAATATTAGCGAGAGGCTTGAAAAATAACCTTTTAGTAGCTATCTTTCCATAGTGTAAAGATAAATGCTTTAGTGAACTGGGTACAAATTCCATTTCATCACTTTCTAGATTTTTTTTTAAACTGCAAAAAAGGTACTTACCTTCTTTAGCTTCAGTTTTCCATCTTTAAAAAGTTGTCTGTAATACCAACCTGATAGCATTATTATAGGAAATAACTATGATGGAAATGTTTAGAATAATGTAGGAGGCTCAATAAATGTTCTCTATTTTATAGGGTATCATACGCTAAGTACTGATTGTATATTTCAGTCATTTGAGTTTTTTTGTATATTGTTGAATGATAGAAGTCATGGGGTTTGGCTGTTAAATTGTGTTCTTGGAGGGCCGGCCCGGTGGTGCACTGGAGAGTGCGCCGCTTGGGAGCGCGGCAGCGCTCCCGCCGTGGGTTCGGATCCCATGTGGAGACCGGTTCCCGCTCACTGGCTGAGCGTGGTGTGGGCGCAGCACCGAGGGTTGCGATCCCGTTACCAGTCAGTAAAAAAGACAAAAAGAAAAAAAAAAAATTGTGTTCTTGGTGTTCATCATGCAGTAAAGAAAAACATAATTGGTTACTTGCCCGCATCAATGATATGATATCTTGAAATATTTATCATTCAAGTTTTCTTGATATTGTTACCTCAAAAGGCTATGCTTTTTTTAAAGTTGCTCAATCACTATGTGATTACATATTATTATAGTCTTAAATTCTTAAACTGACTGCTGTTTGCAGCATAGAATTTAAATTTAAAATTAACATCCATTCTTGGTGACCTGCTATAGAAATTAACCTGTCTCTATGAAATAATATTTTGTGACCACCTAAATAATCTTTTTTTCCCTGTGCTGTAATGAGCTCATAATAGTTTGTCAGAGGCCTTTGTCTAACCCATTCTTCAACACTTACATATCTTATTTAAAAAGGAAAAAGTTATTCAATTACTTATGGAGAGCTTTAAAATATAGGACTTGTCTCAAAGTTAGAAAAACAGAGGCATGAAAATTTAAAGGACTAGCCAGAATCACTATTTAAGTAGATTAAAACTTGGTATCAAGAAAGATACCTAATTAGCTCTATCCACCTGAGCTGGGATACACTGTGCTCTCCTGCCCATGGACATCATAACTAGAGCTTTTGGATTCTGACTTAACCAACAGCACCATCGGCTTCCCTGGTTCTGAGGCTTTCGGACTTGGACTGAGCTACGCTACCAGCATCAAGTTTGCAGAGACCTATTGTGGGACTCCTCAGCCTTCACAATCATAATCAACTAATTATGAAAACCTTATTTTAGAGTTTAAGGAAAATATACTACATTTAAAAAGCAAAATTGTACACAATCACCAAGAGCTGATGAAAGTCTTAAATAAAACGAAGTATGAAATTACAAAGAGAAAAATTTTTTCAGGAAACTTAGAGTAATGAAGATTATTTAAATTCTTTGTTGACATGATTACAAATAAAAATGGCTAGTCAAACAAGTATTGGATTTTTGTATTTTAATGCTGTATGCCAACGCAAGGCCCTGTATTGTTAACAGCTAGAAATGATATTATAGCTAAAAAGATGTACTTTACAAAAATAACAGATTTTATAAGTAACATCACTTCAAATGATTGGTTTTATATTGAGTTTTCAATGATTCATATGAAAGCTGTGTAGATCTGAGGACTTACCTGACTTTTTATGTTTTTTGGGTTTTTTTTTTTTTAATGTTCTTGAAAGATAAACCCATAGACTTGCTCTTAGATGACATCTTTATGATTCATATGAAAGCTGTGTAGATCTGAGGACTTACCTGACTTTTTATGTTTTTTGGGTTTTTTTTTTTTTTAATGTTCTTGAAAGATAAACCCATAGACTTGCTCTTAGATGACATCTTTCAGGTAAAGATGTGTAACCCAGGAGTAGTTCTTTCAGGTAAAGATGTGTAACCCAGGAGTAGTTCTTACAAATTGTATACAACAAAAGAAGCCAATTTGTATTCCATATAAACCTTCTCTTTTCCAGCATGTTGATATACTTTCATCATTCCCAGGAAAAGAACAATATTATAAAAATCATTCTTTGGAAAAAATGGTGTAGCAAGATTTAGACTATTTCTCAACTTTCTTAAGAGTAAATAAGAGGTGGCATCATATTTTTAAAAAGTAAGGCTTCAGTAATAAACTGAAAATATGAAGAAAATGAGCATAACAAAAAGAAACACTGTAATACCTGGCACCTCAGATAAACTTGATTTCTAATAGCATGTTTCAGAAAATGTAATAATGAAAATACATAACTATCTAGAAGAGGAGAAAACAATGAACAAAGTAGTAGACTTAAAGTATTAAAACAATCTCTTATGTTAAGAAAAATTAAGAGTGTTTGTTTATAATATTTGTACCCTGACTATTATAATTTAATTTTAAAATAGTAAAGGTAGGGAAGTTTTGAAAATTAAGAACAGTATTTTATTGACTTAGTGAAGCCATCACATAATCTCAATATGTAGCTAAAATTCAGAAATGTGCTATTGTCTTGGACAAGTTGTGTGTGAATTGGTATATGCTCTTATCCATTTGTTAAGACACCTAAAGAAATAGAAAGCCCAAATTTCAGCAAGCCTTGGTCTGGCCATGCCACAGCATCTTCTTGTCTTTTAATAAATGGGTTTAAAACTATTAACTTGCCCCTAAGTGCCATTTGAACTGATTATCAAACATCTTGATATGTATATATTCTAATAGTCATTCAGCTCAAAGATGTCATACTTTCTCATTACTTCTTACTTATGAACTGTTTGAAAGTGGGTTTTTTTTCTGATTTTTTTCCCCATTGTTTATTGTTCATCTCTAATTTAACTGCATGGTTGTTAGAGAACTTTGTGTGATAAAATTTGAGAGTTGTAAATCCTTGTGTTCCATATGATTTTGAAGAGAACGTATAGCCTCTCTATGCTACCTCTTGAAATATATTGCATTCATTTCTTTTTATAAATGTTGTTTTTATGTTTTTTAAAAAAAAGACATCTAATTATATCTGAGGTTTGTGAAGGCTTTAAATCCTAACTCTGACACTAACTACCTGGGTAGCCTTAGGTGGATCAATAATCTTTTTGTGAATCAGTTTCCATTTCTGTGAAAAAGACACAGTGCCCGTTAGACCTACTCACAGCATAGTCATGAGAATGAAATGAAGTAACATTTTTTAAAAAGTGCTTACTCATACTTAGCCAGCCTGAGGAGGACAGAACTTGCCTCTGAGTCATTAAGATTTGTCTTTTCGGGCCGGCCCGGTGGCGCACTGCTACAGTGCGCCGCTTGGCAGCGCGGCGGCGCTCCCACCGAGGGTTCGGATCCCACATACAGACCGGTTCCCGCTCACTGGCTGAGTGAGGGGCGGACGGAGCACCGAGGGTTTCGATCCCGTTGCTGGTCCCGGTCCGGTCCGGGCGCGACACTGAGGGTTGCGGTCCGTTGCCGGACACGAAAAAAAAGACAAAAAGGAAAAAAAAAATAAAAATTTTCCAGGTGGTCACCCGTGGAGGTGTATCTTCTTTACGTAGATCTTGAGCACACAACTTAATTCTAGAAACCT